>NC_057780.1:9455280-9755280 GCF_014825855.1 Bombus pyrosoma | reverse complement strand
TTGGATTTTAATTTCTTCGTCGTCTGTACGGTATGCGGCGGTCATTTGTATTTCCCGATGTCGTTCTATTCGTACGTGAAATTGCGAAAGAAGTTTAACGAGGCGAGCGAAACGAGTCACGAAACGCGCGCTGATGTATTCGATGTTCCATGAACGCTGATGAGTTTGAATCATGCCTGGCCGACTTAATAGGCTATTTAATATTCCCCTATTTTGTGCTCGTACTTGGTGTCGTAAAACCAAACGATATACAGCGTTGTATAGCGCTTTTTTTAATAGCAATTTGAAATACGTCACATATACGTACACAGACTGAATTAATTTCGTGTGAGTGATTTTAGTCCGGTTAATCGAGAGCTGTTGAGTCGTACGTTACAAAATTGTGTTGTGAATGCTATTGATCGTGAGCGTGAAGAACTGGCAGATTTTTATACGATTTTCGATAGCTGTATTTTCGCTGGTACAACCAATCAACCAAGCAACGCCAAAGTGTCATCAAAATCAACTTCATCACACGTATGTAATATTTCCTTATAGTTCTCCAAACACTATTCCCACGTTCGTATTAAAATTAGAAATTCACTGTCTTCTATCATTCTGTCATATCAATTGTAGATATACAACTTTCAATTTCTCTTGGTTTTTCTAAATTTCCCTTAGTTCTCTAATAACGCGCAACGCCCAATCGTAGGATAAAATCATTACGCGTTTTTATAATTGTTCATGATTTCCTTCTCATTGTCGCTCTACTAACGGCTGGAAAAACTGTATTTGAAGCTAACGATAGTTTTAATAAATGAGAAAAAGTATTAGAGAGCAGGAATATGCTTACAGCCGCAATCTGTGAGAGCAGAACGTAACAAGGGATCGAATAGCGAGCGTCGCGACTAAGCTGCTTAGAATTTACGAGTTGCCAAGCGAATAGCATCTCTCTTCCTCTCGTTTCTCTCTTCCTTCGCGAACTTTGCGCGGCGACTCAGCCAGCGTCTCATAAATTTCCATCCCATTAAGAATCGCTAGGTGGATTATCGTTTGAATTGTAATCGAAGACGCAAGAATAAATGAATAACAATTGTGAAAATGTTTGGTAACAGAAATATCTTTATTTTTCGTGATGAAGAAAATATTTACACTACCGAAAAATTTTCTTTTTTATTATATATTCCATAGAATCCAAGAATCAAAGAAAAAAGTCACGTTGGAATTGTTGTCCGGAAAAACGTCTTTAGTGGAAGATCTAACGAAATAGAATATTAGTTACATTATTGTTACATAATATTTGCTATTTATTAATACGATAAGAAGATATAATAAGTCTTTGAAAGTTAATTGATCTGATAATTGATTTCCTGAATTAATTTACTAAATTATTCATACTGATTAGATGAAATACCGCTGCAGTTTCATGGTTTCGCTCGACATTTCCATAATTGTAATAACCACAAATCGGAGTTGTAAAATATAGCGTGCTCTAGCGAGAATGATTGATAGGGACGGAGAGGATAATCTCTCGTTCGTGCAATCAACAATTTGATATATATACGATCCAAAAATTTTGGATTAGTTTCCCAATTATATCTATACTGATTCTATGCTATTCATTCGAAATTAATTCCACACATATAAATACGTAATAATTTCTTACGCTTCGATCAAATTTCAACTAAAAAATGTTCTAAAATAAATAAATTCTAAGCTAATACTTTCTCTTACATTCTTAAATTTTACGAAGCATTTAACGACCTTTAAGTTTAGAAAATTTGTAGGAAATGACATGAACGTTTAATTCATCGATTATCTGCATTAAATTCTCCAAACAAAATTGTTCGATTTTCTCCAATTTCAAGGATAACTTTCTCAACTTATACTTCAATTCGTAACCACGTCCCTAAAAACTGCATCTAAGAATCATTGGTAGATTAAACGCGTAATCCCTTCAATTCATATGAAATAGTAAACTTCGTGGAATCTACTTTATAATAAAGAAAACAAAAAAATTAGATTACTTTTTCCCCGGAAGGGAACGAAAAGGCTATGTTTTTACGAGAGAACTCTTCATGGATAAAGTCTTCTTTAATTTTCGTGGATCGCCCGGCAAGGAGAACATAATTCCGTTTGGGTTAGAGGCTATTCGATTTATTCAGACAACCAGCAGGGTCAAGTGTGCGCTGTCCGTTGCAAGCTGGGATGGCAATATGTAATCCGTTTTAGCTGGCCACTCCTCTCGCTGTAGGCCCAAAAGAACCACCTGCGAGAAGTTTCATTTATAACGCTGGATCAACTGGAAAGGTTGCTATATCTCTGACAGTCCATTCTTAATCCGCGCGACACGGAATAATTGCCACGAAATTTGTCCTCTTTTCTTTCGACCAACTTCCCTGCCTTCTATGAAACTAGGAAAAATAGTCGTTTTTAATTAATATTTGCAACAGTCGTAAGATACAGTTGACCTGGTTTTAATAGTTGGAAATTTGTAAAAAGTTCGGACGAGATAGAGTTTGTTTCAAAGTTTTCATTGAATTATGGCAATACACATTTTGATATTTTCTCCTTTTTTTCATCTACTTTGTTTGCCTTTGTTCTCATTCCTCCCTTAGTTTCATCTCTTCTCAACTTATTTTCCTTGTCTTTCCTCTTTACATAATCATATTCCTCTCTTACTTTCATCTCTGTGCTTCTTATTTTCTTACTCTCCTTTCCTTATTTCCTTTTTTCTGCTTTTTCTTTATCTTGCTTTGTCCTCTCCTTACTTTCTCGTTTCCTCTCACTCACCTTTCATATCTTCATTTTCATCTCCGGTTCCATCAACAAGTTTCCCAATTTTTATTACTTTATTCTTCTATTCATGTTGTATATTAATCTTTTACCGCTATGATACAACATAGCCATGCATTAAAGTTTTCCTAAGTTATGCTAAGTATTCAAATATTTTCGTGATGGAAAACGAAAACTGCACTCGTCATATTTTTTCCGTTTGGTCTTCACGTTTATCGAAAATATTCGCTAGTACGATACTATATTCCAGACATAATTTTCCTACAGATTCCATAGTTCTTCCTTTTTTCCCCCACGGATTTTCCTAATTGCATCACGCGCGGAGTTTGCTAAGACCGCTTTATTAAATACTACAGCGTTTACGCTGCTCCTTTTTCTTTCGCCAGGATTTTGTTCCCATAGTCTTGCGTCGCTACTACCGCGCCAAAAGGTTCCAACACATTGAGCGAATTCGAAAATGCGGAGGAATACAACAGCGCGATGAAAATTTCGATCACGTGCCACTCTTACGCGTTTCCAAAACTACGTAGCAGATACAGCAGCAATACCAATTGTCTGTAATGCCGGTATCTCGAATCTGGACCACGCCGAGATTTAAAGTAAACGCCGAGCGTGGAAGGTTAATAGAAATACGCGTAAGTATTACGAATTTCTAGACGAAACTACTTAATTGTAACTTCCAGAACACTTCACTGTAAAAAAAGAGCCAGATTGTTACAGTCGAATAGCCTTATTAAAAAAAGAAAATGGTCAAACGAAATTCCTTACACATTCGCTTAAATTTCCATTCTTTTATTTTTTTATTTTACATATAAACAACGTGATACTGTAATATATGATGATATCATATGATGGTACATACCTTAATGTATTGTATCATCAACTAACTAAACGATATATATACATATATATCTGTTTTCGATAAAACTGTTTGTAATTGTAACTTGTTAGTATTTCTATAATAACACCAATAATAAACAATGAAGATTGAGATTATATAAAAAATTTCATATAGTATAATACAAAGAGAAACAGATAGGCATCTGACAAAATCTATCTAAAAGGCTTGCTGGATAGTAAAAGTGTCGAATGCAGCGTGTCGCATGGGGTTGTAAACCCCAAATTACGTGTAGACCAAATCGACAATAAGAATCAGCTTCAGATATAAAACAACATCATCCGCCGACAAACAGTCCTTCCCATTTTTCCTTTCTGCCTCTTGACACCATAATGCACGTACGACTGGCAATCACCCCTAGAAACCCTCCACCCATCGTCAACATCATCTTCCCCTTTCATCTTTCATCCCCTACACTCCAATTTCGTGGAAATCAATTTCCAGCCGGGGTAATACGGGAAAACTGGAGAATGGCGCCCGATGCTTAAGCCTTGTCGAGGATCAACAGAGAGGTCAGAGGCCGGAGATAAAAGAGAACGAGCCAGGGTAGAAACG
This sequence comes from Bombus pyrosoma, assembly GCF_014825855.1. Lineage (NCBI taxonomy): Eukaryota > Metazoa > Arthropoda > Insecta > Hymenoptera > Apidae > Bombus > Bombus pyrosoma. The sequence continues at coordinate 9,751,052 of NC_057780.1, read as the reverse complement.
TAGCGACGTACACGTGGACCAGCCGAGAGCCAAGAGGAGTAGAAGGGCGAGACAGCGTGTGCGGTTAAAGTGGATTACATATTGCTGTCCCGGCTTGCAACGTGTTGTACACTTGGCCTGTTGGCCTTCCAGGTAAATCGAATCACCGCTAACCCCGAACGAAGTTAGCCCCGTCGTCCTGGCAATCTCTGGCCACGAGGAGGCAAGCCACTCGTGTTTTCCGCGTACCCGCCAAGAAAACCGAGCGTATGCACCATCTTTATGGATCGTGAGCTCGACCAACCTCCCCCATCTCGCGAATCCATATTCCGGTTGTTAACCTTTCGCAAACTGACACCCTTGCTCCTTGGCAACTTTGAATTTTATGGCCAGTCCGTGGGTGTCAGAGGGTGGCTCGTTCGATCCGGAGGCACCGAGGTGTTCCTCCAGCGGAATTGGAGCGGAGAGTTAAAGAGCGGTTTGGCGAATATGAAATTTGTCATTAGGTATGATAAGGGATTGTTTAAATAGATTTATTTTTAATGGGCTTCTTCGGAGAATTTTTCGGATGGAGGAGAATGTATTGCTATTGATATATTACAAACAGATGATGAAATATTTGACTGTTGACTTTAGATTGAATATTTGAATTCAAGTGAATTGCGAGTGAATGTGGAAAATCGGGGAGTGAATGAAGGCAACTAATGGCCTATCTTCTTGCGTAAAATCTTTTGACACGAACGCAAATGTAAATCTCGTGACGCAGTCCGCACTAAATATAAAATAATCGCGTCTTTTTATTTCGTTTGAATAAGTTTTTCATCTTCTTTATATTAACGCCATTATTATATCAACTATTATTCCAAAGTCCTGTTAAATAAGGAATGCACTTGGTTAATTGGGATGACCAGGAATTGTTAAAATATGCAATCTATTGGAGAATGTAAAAATTCTTCGTCAACGTTCTTTGACTCAGAATTCTTCGTCAATACCTGGTCGCTTTCACGCGAATAGTTTTATCCTTGTAACGCTCGGAAAGTACCATTCGTATTTTTTATCCTTTGCATCTGATAACGAGTTTAACGAGAAGGAAATTAAAATGAAAAGTGAGACATGAAAGAGAGCACATCTCAGAGAGGATTATGCATTTTTGAAAAATACCTTTGAGAAACGGAGAACCCAGCGGAAGAATTCTGGTGTCGCATTCACCAAGAGAATTTCAAATTCCGGCCTCAAAGCTTAACCAGTTGGTATTTAGGTCAACGGTATCGAAAGGTTGCAGAAGCTGAATAAAATAAATGCAAATGACGTCAGCCAGATTGAGTTTAGTAGAAATTAACGAATAAAGCATAGACAATTACACTCCGTAATTAAAATCGGAATACGACGATAACGAGGGTGCAGCATGGCAGCTGTAGATCGAGGCAGCATTAACGATTTACGAAACAATCGTTGTTTTATATTTCTCGTGAATAATTTTTACACGATTTTTGGAACATTCATTCTACGTTTTTCGACATCCGCATTAATTAACGACTCTGCGCGATCCAGATCGATATTAATTCGGTCGACAGTGATAATTCGTGGTTAAACGAGCTCCAACAAGCATAACGAATATCAGAGAGAGTAAAAGTTTCGTCCAATCGGAAACTTCGTTTCCTCTTTGATATTACACTTGATCGGCAAACCGGAAGCTCACCGGCGATGCATTGAAACCGCCGACTGGCACGCCCGGTGACCGGCCAATTAACGCCTTCTGCCCTCGTGAAAATCGACCGACCAAAACCGTCCCACTGTCCAGGACCGTATTTAGGATTACACCTGAATCACTCGTATCATCCAAAAACGTTGCGTCGCTTTTTCTGTCTCTGGCGTGAATACATCGTGTCCGATTCGAAATTTTCCATCTCTCGCTCTAAACCTAAAACTTGCAATATTTCTCGTTTTTTTAAATAAAATTGAAGGACACCAACGAATTATAATAACACAATTCGCCATACATTATTAGAGCATTACGAAAACATAAGAAAGTGTTCGAATACTTCTGAGCACCTTTCATGAATATATTGCGTGCATTGCACGAAATATTTTGATATTTCAGTTGCACCATTAAGTTTCGATTATGTCGATTATATTGAAAAAGTTCAAAACAAATCTGGGAAGATATATATTAGATTGTCCGAAAAGTTTCTTTCCTTTCATGAAGAAATAATAGACGCACAACGTTTTTTTGTTTTATATTATTTTGTCGAATTACATACGATCTACTTTGTTCTATTGAGATAAACACCATGACATTTCACAGACTCGGTTTCACGTTTGTACGAAGGTGCATTGTTGTAAAAAACACGTTTGCGAAAGAAAGACACTTTCCGGACAACCTAATAGAAAGTACAAAATATTTAGTACAAGTATATATTTCGCAGAAATCACAAAAATAATTAGATTATCCATTATATTAATAAATCAGAATATCTAGCAGTTATTGGGAATTTTCTATACGTAAAGTATATTCTATATGATCCTAATTCGATAGACGGAGACTGTAAATATCGTGAGATACGAAGAGGGAGTCAAGAGAGGCATATAGAAGAAGAGAAAGAGAATAAGAGAGAGGGAGAAAGAGTGAGAGTGGGATCGACGCGTGGCGAATGTTAATTAACCAACGTCGAGACGGTCGGCCGTAACCCTTTTACTGGCTGTTCCGTGAAACAGACTGTCGTGCACACCCTTAACTATCTCCGTTTACGTTCTCGATTCGACCGCTTATCTTAATTGTTCGTGGCGAATTTGCCTCGTACACGGGCAGGTTTTTGTCTCAGAATTATTATGTCGTTTTGTGCGCAGATGTTTCCGGTGAAGTTGCTCTTTTCGTTGGGGATCTTGACGAAACTATTGCGCCCCAACAGAGGCGGTAGCTAGAAGGTCGGGAAACGTCACCGTTATTTTCTGACGGCCTCCCATTCAGGTCTGAGTCATAAAAATACCGTCGTGTTTTATCGTTGTATCTTGCTACTGATAATGTGTATGATACCTCAATTATTAAACTTTCGGAGAAAATATGAGATGAAAAGAATATAGATGATGAAACGAGGGAAGAGCATTAGCTACAACTTCCAGATGTGTTATTACTAGCAATTACTAAAAATGTACAGCTGCTTTTTCAATAAATTAATGTTGAATTCTATTCGAATATATACAATTAGTCCCTGTTAATTACTAAGAAAATTAGGTTAGTTTAAAATTAGGTTAGCTTATTGAAAGAGAATATTGTAACGATAGTTTCTATAACGAATTCTGAAGATTCTTCCGCGAAAGCTTCAATAATCCATATAGGAACATTATCGCAGTTTCCAAAGCACGAGCGTGCTTCGACGATGAATTTCGTCATGTGAAGCTCGAGTGTGCTTCGCCTTCAGCTTGTCACAGTGTTTGAGTTATCATGACAACCAGGGTCGCGTGACTATTTGCGGATGACAAACCCCATTTCAACAAGAAGCGTTAGCGTTTGTCGTCTACATGATCGGTTACTCGAGTGCATTTAATCCAATAATCCCGACAGGAACTACGATGATTCTATTGCTGACGTACGCCTTAACACAATCGTGTCTGCGTTCTCCACATAGAACAACGTGTAACTCGAGAACCTAAGAATAACATCCAAGTTGAATGGTGTGTTAGTGGAATGACTCCGTATGTGGTCAGAAAGTACGTTAATATGGATGGTAAGAAGAATATCGAATACCAAATTGATTTTCCGATGCATTATTTTTTCTATTTGACTCTTAATTCTTAATATGAACTAATTCTTATTGTCTAAACTTTTTGTAAGAATATATTCTCCTATTTTTAAGACAGCACATACACTGCCGAATATATGTATATTATAGGATATGTGTTTGCTTTAGTTGTAGAATTAAATTTGCCATCAATCAACTCCTGAGTATATAACATATCTAAGCTTTATACCATTTTTAGGTAATATATATTTTACAATACTGAGAAATTACATGATTTTTCGAAACGAAATTCTGTCGATATACAGTCAGACCATTATATCTTAAACGTAGCGTGTATCGCAGCAAACATTAAGAAGACGTTAGTCTTCACGAGCGTCCAATATGTTGATTAAATAAACAGAAGACAATACTGAGCATACACGTCGAAACTATATATTAAACTATATATTATATCCCCAAATTACACAGTGACATAACAAGTAAAGAATATGAATGAAGAAGACAGCCACAATACCAACTTACGATAGACTGTACCCTAAATTCCGAGAACCAAAATTAATGATACAAAAAATGCACCCCTTTACCATTGAGTCCCTGCTTTCCTAAAACATTAAAATAACAAAGCACGACACAACTAACCCGCGAGTCCAATACGAATTTCGCAACTCCAAATCTATGACAATGAGGATCCGGTGATTATTTGCGGATAATAATCGTCCCTATACATTTCACATCTCTTCTGGCCGGCGATCGGCTGTGTGTACTTAATCCGATAAACATTTTGACACATGCACGTGAACGACAAAAGCGTCAGTTGCAACGGCCGCCTGTAAATTCGTCGTGCGTTGCACGCTCGTCGCTCAACGAGTACCGGCTTGTTCAAAATTTCACCCCGAACCGCACATCGCACTTCTAATTACATGGAAACGAATTCGCCGGCCACAAAGGCTACTCCCCCTTCCCCCTCGCGCTCCCATACCCCGTGAAATCCCGTTCCACCAGCGATTTAATGTAATTCCCACGGAGCCCGTCTAGCGCACGCTGAATAACGGGATTACGGTTTGTGTTTGTGTTTTTAACATTCGTCGTAACGCGTACACACCGGCCCGAGCTTTGTCATCCTGGTCATTTGCGCGAATTACCGGATCTGTAATTGCTCGTTTGCGGCATGCCAAACTCGTTGGTCTAATTTTCTATTTTCCTGCGATTATCCGTTGATATAGCTTTCGTCAGAAATGAAACGTTCGGGTATCGAGAGTGATGTATAAATATAGAAGGTTTTTAGAAGATCTGCTAGCATATTTGAATAGCTTGTTCGAGTATTGTTTGTTTCGAACGTAAAAAGACGTTCACGCGTCGATTCTTCAAAAGGCGAGTACATTGTTTTTTCTGTCGAAATTAATGTCTTGTTTCTCATTCTATTGTAAATTTTGTAGTACTTGTGGTGAGATATTTATATGATTTTTGTTTCACGAGCTTCGATGCCATTACATAGATACGCTTTATATAATAGTAATTAGGTAATTTAATTAACGTGTGTGTAGTGCGTTAGTAATTTCCGGCTGTTTACTAAACACCCATACTGTGTATAAACGTATACTGTACATATATTTCATCATTCCCATAGGAAATCACGACTAAAATATTTCAATTTCCAATGAGATCATTACTTTCGTATGTCCAAGTTACCAAAAGTAGCTAGCAAATATTCGAAATAATTAACGGGAACGTATCACTGCAACCTATCTATGATAATATGTCTGGAACCGAAGCAAAACATTCAAAGATCACATTATGAGCAGGTAGCAAAACCGAAAGGCAGAGATTTTCAAGGCAATTTTCGCTCGGCATCACGCTCATAGTAATCTACACTGCTCTCGCGAATCGTCCGTAATTCGAGCTACACCGAGGTTCATCCCATGAAACAAGCCAACCTTTTTCCTCTCTAGTATCCTCCTTCTGTATCGAGGGCCTGTGCACGTTCCCCATCACAAAGCGAATACGTTTACAGATGGTCGCGAGAAGGTAGCACGCGGTAATAACAAAGACGCGTGACTGTTCGCGTAACGAATACGATTTTCGAACGGCTGCTTGTCCGCCTGATGGCTTATTCGAGTGTACAGAATCCAATAACGTTAACGGGGCCCGATAGCCAGCAACAATTCCCCCGTCGACGACACGTACGTGCTGGACTTCGAACCGCGTTCTCGATTCGAGTCGCGTTTCATCGGTGTTTAACAATGCTCTCACGAACCGTGACTATTCATACGGTGCGTTATGTTTTTCTATACACTGCAATGATGTAGCGTCCCGTTACGAAACACCATTGTAGAAAACCTGGCTTCCGCCAGAATTTTACACAAAGATTGACACTGCTTTCCAGTCTACATGAAAGGGTAAGGGGAAAACACGAGAACGGTGGAAACGGTTCGAATAACAATTTTTTCGCGGCACATTTTTCGCCTGATATTCCGCCCGTTAAGAGCCAAGGGTAGCTGTGTGGTGATCAAGCGTTCGCTATGGTTTATTGTGTTCTGTACAGGTTATTCTTTGGGCATGTGATTTCGTTGAATGGCGAGTGATGGGATATGCTGTTCGGTTATTTTGAGGAGATATTGAGAAAGATGTTGAAAAGTAGAGAATGCACTGGCTTAGACTTTTTACCCCTGTCGCGTAAATATGTTTATGACACTTCTAAGGTGTGAACAAGGATCTTCCGTTTCTTGTGTGTTTTCAGAAGCTCATAGTTTTTAAGAAAGTTTGAGAAATAACCTTAAGGTTAACGCTGTGGTTAGACTGAACGTTTTTGAGTGTTGATACGAAAATGAGATTGGAATGTGAAAATTCGATAACTACAAAAGGATTAACCAACATGTATCCGCGTATTAAGCATATTATCCAATACATTTTAAATCGTGCGGAAAAATAAAATCAATCTATCCAACTCAACAACTCTAATAACTAAACTTTTCAAACAGATTGCCTAGAAACCTAGAAACTACGTGGAGAACCGGAGGAACGGCACTTAGGATGTGCAAGCAATTTCACTTGGAAGACCGAGCTGTCGAGGATTCGGAAGAAAAGACAAGAGGTAAAAAACTAACAAAAAAGAAATCAAAAGAAAAAGAAAGTGAAGTTTCTCGTATCGAGAAGGATGTACGTTTCGAATGTTATCGAACGTGTGGATCGCGTGACCACAGACAACAATCGCAGATCCATTTAGACGTCCGTCTGCATTAGAGAGTGTATTTAATCCAATAATGCCAATTGGACCAACGGGCAATTCCCTCGTTTGCACGCATATGCATCCATTTCTAGGGAAACGCGCGCTCGCGAGAGCTCGCCACTACGCTTGAGACACGCACAGCTGTTTGGGATGAGTTTACGTATTCAACGCGTGTTTATGTACAAACGCGACCGGCGCTCCCGAGCGTACATGTATATTTGCACATTGGCGGCTGTGCAACGCGAGCAAATCCTTACAGCGGTGCACGTTCGCTTGTCGTGTGGAAATCTTGCAAAATATTATAATACGCGGCAGGTCCCCAGCATGTACCGCGTACTTTATTTAGAACTCAACTGGAATTTGGGAATTGAACCGATGAAAGTATCGCGAAAGTGCTGAAGAGAAATTAACGTCCTATATGTTTAGAAATACTGAGGAATTTTTAGGAACAAATAGACAACGTTTACGCTTTGAATTATCGTAATTTGGGAATAAGGGATTGGTGAAAATTAATAGAATTTGGGAAACATTGGGAAGATGCTGAGAAGAAATGGACTACGTATCGTGGTGGATTGTTGGGATTTAGACGAGAAATAATGATCTTGTTTTGTGAAGATGTTAGGGAGGAAAACTTGAAATCTTTTTCCTTTAGCTTGTTGAAATTTGAGAATATTCGAATTTAAATCAGAAATGCTTAAATATAAAGGTATCAAATTTATCTTTCCATCTAATAATATACAGCCATTTGATAGAAATTATTCGAAAGTATAAAACGAGAAACGAAGACAAAATGCTATATATTTCTGTCTGTTTCCAAAAAATTTAACAAGAAACATCGAAATTACGATGCTAATGATACTTCAACACGTAACACAGATAATATTCATCGCATGTTCATCGTATGGTGAACTTACTGTCAACTGTATGTAAACCTGATGCATGAATTGAGCTTAGTACGCGAATCTGTATGTCTGACGCATGCCTGCATATACTACTTAATCACATACGTAGATGCATATATACGGTCTAATATGAAATTCACATACGCATTAATCGGGCGAGTAATTTCCAATTACCTTACAATTTTCTATCAAATATGCTGTCGTTTAATCGAAGCGGTCAATCGATAATTTATAAAAGAAATCGATCATCATAGTTGTATCACTGTAAAGGATTAAACATAATCACTTTAATTAATACGTAAATCTTAATCACACGCTACTAAGCCCTTTACCATTTCAACTATGACATTCCAGATACGTAGTGCAGGTACGGTTGTAACTAAGACTGTACGTAATTCAATCCTCTTACCTAATAACGTCAACAACAACAACAACAACAATAATAGTAACGATAACAACAACAACATCAACAACGATGTCAGTATTTACTAATCTACTTGAACACAATTCACGATATTTGAAAGAAGAAATATGAAATAATTTATTTTTACGTAAAGATACAAAATATCAAAAAGTAAATTCGATATCGGATTAATTATCTATTTATACTACCAGAACTTTGAATTTCTCTATAATTTTTATACAGCATTCATAAATATTCCTTGACAGAGAAAAAAAATTATTGGACGCTTTCTATGTATCTTCATATAAAAAAATTTCAAAGAAATATCTTCTATATCTGACTAATTATTTACTTCTTCCACTAGAAACTATTTCTCTATACTATTGATTTTTCTATATACACTCATGAATTCTTCCTGACGCAGGAATATTTATTATATACTCTTTATTTATATCTGCAAAAAAGTCTCGAAGAAACATCTTCTACGTCTGACTCATTATTTAATTATTCCACTGAAAACAATTAATTTAATATATATAATATATAATATATAACTAGATGTAATAGTTCCCAGTGGCGATATTAATAAAATTTTAATATCTGTCTTCAAAAATTCAATGATAATCCCAGCACGTCGACGGATAAAAGTCAATCAATTGGCTGAACCGAATTACAACAAGCCAACCGGAAATGATCCCTGCTCATCGAGCCAATTACGAATGACAAGCGCGGTTTCGTTGTGGCCGGTCGTTTGTCTCAACGATCGGATACTCGAGTGTATTTAATCCAATAATGCCAACGGGACCGGCGACAATACCCTCGTTGACGGCATACGTTTGCATATGCCTCTATTTCCGTTTCCCCTCCGCTGGTGTGCGCTTACGAGTGCGTACGAGTGGTTCCGTCTGCCGCGTTTGCGCGTTCAATCCCTGCCTCTGTGTACGTTCTCACTTATACCACCCTGCCCCGTCCCCATCTACAGAGTGTCCGAATTTTAATCATCTCGTTATTTTATAGACGCTCGAAATGGAAAAAAATATATTTATTTTTGCGATTATATTGATTATCCAATTATGTATGGCTGTGACTGTTTCAAACATGAAGATAAAAGTAAAAACTGGTTTTTTGCAATTAAATTGCTATGAATATTCTTCCGTGCTATATTGCATATATTTAAATTCAAAATATTACAAATTATTACAAGCTCAGCTTTCTTTTATCAATCCTATCACTGCGCTCATAAAAATTAATACCAGTAATGTAATAATTATCACAGTGTATCTTTTAACTCGTAGAAATGATCAACGTTGCTCCTGAAAGGATCAATCAACGTTCTACTTTCAATATATCTTCGATATTTCCATTATCCTACATTATCTATCACTCTTACAAATAAATCAAACGCCGAAGGTAGCTACACCCTAGATACCTATTTTCTGCAGCCCTTCAAAGAAATCAATAAAACGTTTGCCATTTAAAATCACTTATACCAAGCATCAACTTCATCCACACGCTGTCGAATTTTCAGTCACCCTATGTAGACTCTTGCACGTACACAGAAGCCATTTCTCTCATCGGACTGAACGCGAGCTCCTGCGTTGCAACCCATTCGCGTGTACTCCCTTCTGTTTCCTCTTTGCACACAGACAACCCCACACGCACACACACGATTTTCAATTCGCGCAACATATAGCCCCTATCTATCTGTAGGAAGATGCGCCCGTGTATCGTTCCCGTATGTATGCGTGTATGAGTGTGTGTGTCTGTGTGTATCCATAACCCCCACAGGATGTTTCAGGTTAGGATTTCTCCGGAATGTTAGCACGCGCGGGAGGTCTGGTAATCCGCTCGGGAATGGTGAGGCTTGAATTTGGGTCGCGCGATAAGGGTAATCCAAGGGTTTCGAAATGCCGGATAATTTCTACCAGGACCTTGTCCCGCCTTGCGCGTAACACAGTATTTCGCGGCGATCGCGGCCCAGAATGCAGGCAATCTCGTATCGCGCGTAGTTTCCAACGGATGAAACTACGTTTCTGATTCGGTTGTTGGCTGCGTTTTCGACTCCCGGATAATTATTATCGCACTAGCAATGAAACCAAACGCCCGGCAGGATTATGGGCGAACCTCGCGGTGGTGGTCAATCGAATAAACCGGAAATTTACGAGTCGACCTTCTGCTGCAACTCTCGAAACACACGTTAGGAACGCGTTTCCGGTCGACTTCGTGTGTTTATGGATCAAGAATTGGGTCGGTGGACACGGAGATTTCTCGCGAATGTTCCCCGCCCGACACGTCAAATAAATCTTCCTCTAATTTCTTGGACCGGCTGTGAGCTTCTGGTTTCTCTAGCGTACTGCTACTTGTGCAACGTAGAAAATACGGTGCACGTCGTATCTACGCGCGAGACTTTCCAAATTTTTTCAGACTCTACTACTTGACTCTTCGCGATCTTTGATGTGTCCTCGGTGATTTGTCAGATATTCCACTTTCGTGCAGCCTCTTCTTTTTGATTTCAATGACGCAGCGTGCAGCGATTTTTAATTTTATTTATTATAGTTAGGATAGTAACACTAAATAACCAAATCGCAACTTTTAAACGCGAGATGTAAATCTTTCGAAAAATATCTGATTTCTGGAACAATACGATTTTTTAATATATTTTTGAATTATTATATCAATATGAAGTAGAACATATCGACGATTAAATTCACAACGCTTTTCTACAATTTCGCATCAAACTTTTAATAAGAACCGACCAAGCGTATAAAACGACCTAACATAACGCAACTGTACAAGTGTACAATAGCAAAAATCGTGAAAGCACCTTACGATCTAGCAGTAAGAAATTCCAGAAATACGAAATCGAAGTCCATTCCTTCGATGTTCCTGTTACAATCGCCTCAACTCTGTTCGAGCCACGCAACCAGACTGAACCATGAACCACCCTCTAGCCCAACGCAATTCCCTCGTTTCCGCCAATTCCACGAGCAGCAATAAAACCGAGCACAGAGAACCACCGTTACAGAGAATCTAGCCGGAAGAGGGTGACCTTATCCTCTCGCGAAACCAGTAATTTAAAAGCGGCAACTTTGAAGAGTTAGCCTATACGATATCGTACGTAACGGCATCGCGACGTTGAAAGATAATTCCTAGTAGCCTGCACTATACCATACTCGGCGTGCGTTAGTCGTGGGGGGGATAGGTTATACACACCACGGTGTGACCGTACGTGGAACGCAATCTTTTTCCACCCTTCCTCTGGACTTCCGGCCACGGCTTCGTTTCTCCATGGCAGAAATACCTACGAGCTCATGCAAATACCTCGTCGAAATAAGGTCGCGTACCGTTATTTCGTAATTCTCCTTTTTCTCGCCAACCCGGCCCCGTTTCTCCGTTCGGTATTTTGGCCCCGATAAATTCCTCCCAGATTCCCGAGAATCCACCAGGGGAGGATCTCGGATAAGGTGCTCTGCTTAGAAAAGATAATAACAACGATAATAACGACGATAACGGTTGTATCATCGAGTTCAAAATGCACGAAACGCGGACGAGACAGTGGTTCTGTTACAGCCTGTTCGACGTGTGAGTACGATAAATTAGAATACAATGAATTATGGAAGTGTACATAAAAATGTAAACGATACACGATTGTATTATTATTATTATATGTCTCGTGTAATATTTGTACTAAGATTGTCGTATGTTTTGGGTTATCTACGGAATCAGTATAGAAAAACGTTTGACTGTCTGGCGCCAGGAATTGATTTTGTGTCTGACCCGCAAGTGATTGTTCTACTTATTTCGTTCTACATTCTTTTAATTGCCTTTACCAACTGACAGCCTTGGCGCCTGGCCAGTAAGAGACCATTCTACTTATTTTTCGTTGCATCCTTAGCTGTTCTTCCTCTTGCAGTAGATATGCCGTAATTTCTATAAACACTTCTAGATTGGTTTCGAATCTCAGAAATATAATCATCGTTACCCCTTGTTACGTGTAATGTCTGATTACAGTGCTGAAGAAATTTTAAAATGTTTTTACATAATACATACAATAAAATTCTCTTTCGCGAGTCACTATATATTATATTGATAGAGAAAAGACGTGATTTGAACATGGCCATCGATGGTACGAAATCTATACACATAAATTTCTTTTTATGATGCGTAAATAGGGACGATAGCAGCTAATGGGTTCGCTTCGTTCGACGCGAGAATGGTTACAGGAGAATCGAAGAGAATATTTCTGAAAGGGGTGCATACAACTTTGAAGTCGGTTATTCCTCGCTGAATTCTTCGAGTCAGCGGAGGCTGGAAATATTATTTCGTCTCCGCGATCCTTCCAAATCCTTCCTATCGTTCTCTCTCTTATTGTTACTCGATCTTTCGCCCTCCTTCGTTCTGTCTCCTTTTCCTTTCTCCCTCTCCCTCGACTTCTCGTTAATCGAGACTTCGAACTTTAGATTACACTGCCGCCTTCTGCGTGGTGACTGCCGAGAATTCAAAGGGCATTGTGTCGAAAGTTGGAAACGAGAGAACGACCGACACGAGGAAAGGGAAAAAAATAAAGGAAACTCGGTCGAGTTACTCCAGCGGCGAGGGAGAAGAAGAACGACTTGCAGATCTCGAAGCGAACTTTATGCGTCCCCGGCATTCTGAAAAATGGATCCTCGGCTAGGGGAATCTAAGCCGCGTGGCTTCTAGCAGTAGAAACAGTTACGCGTGTCAAACGAAAGTCGCGAGCACGAGACCGGCAATACGATTCTCTAGCTCCCTGCGCGAAGCGGGAAACGCGTATGGTGATTTGACTTGGAGATGGAGCAACTACAATGCTATGAAATGATTCACGACGATTGAACGTCACAACTTTTGGCCCTGCTCTGCCGACGATGTAAATGCATTAGGTTTCGCATGGTTCATGCGAAGTTACTTAGCTGTGTAATTTTATGAGATAGCAAGATTATAATACGAGGAGTGGAAGTTACGAAGGGTACAAATACCTTTATGGTGTAACTTTGTATAAATTGTAATTATGTTACAAATTTTTTAATGAAAGGAGAAATTTGTATTTTAACAATAATTGAAGCTATTCTATGAAATAAGCATCATAGTAGTTTTAATGTATTATAACGTAATGTCGGTGTATAAGTTAGGGTAAGTGTTACATTGTAGATAGTTTAAGGGAACAGGTCTATGGGTAATGAGAACCCATCGTCGATAGCTTCCTGTTTAGTCTTCTGTTAAATCTTTTTTTGGCTTAGACTAAAGAGGATGTACATGGGTGTGTGTACGCTTGCAACGAGTGCCTGCGTGAAGACAAGAGACTCTTTTTACATAGCAATAAAATGATAGTCCCGTGATAGTCATCCGCTCTATCATCCCTACAATAATATAAGATTGCAATGTAACAAATAATTTTAGTCTGATGTGATCCGACGTGAACAAATGTACGTTAAATAAAAATTTTTCGAAATTGTAGGTGGGATTGATAAAAATTTGTATATACTTGCACTTCGTAATTAGGAATGTAAGGAAAAGAATTAAATTGGTAATATCCTGAATGATAGAACAAAATTGTACTTTAACAAGGGTTGAAAGTATTCTATGAAATACAGGCTATGTGCGGAAACGAATCATAAAACCATGCGATTCTGAGAAGCACAGAACACGAAAACAAATCTGCACTCTGTTACACGCTCTGGAGACCTACTATCTCGCAACGCAATAAATTGGAGCTCTATCTCGACCAACAGATACCCAGGTGTAAAGAAAAACAAATTTCTTGAGTCGATGCTTTGCATTTTTAATATCAACCTTCTAGCCTCATGTTTTTTAAGACTTCTGTTCCCCAGCTTATATCCAAGTTGAGATTTGCTTTACACCACCGTTGCAATTATTCTGGGAACAATTTTAATTTAGAAACCTCTTTTATTAGCTTAATATAGTTAATTCTTAATGTGTTTGTGGAGAAACAGTTTGCTTCAGGTAAATAAAAAGCTTGAATTGCAACTGGAGCCGAGTATGATATAATCAATTTTCAAATTAACTCGATTAAACAACTGAGATAAATAAAACAAAATTTCGTTTCTCCGTTTGCATTGAATATTTCATAAAATTATTTAATCTTGCTATGGTCTTCGGACGTGTATTTCCAAAACTCTCTTATGTTCTAACGAACAAGCTTTTAATGCTTTAAAGAGAACTTTGATTAAAACAAATCAAAAAGAGTTATCCAAATAGATCAATAAACATCGATTAAAAACCATTCTTAAGTTTCTCTTTAAATCTGAGAACTTTTTTAAGATTAAAAGAAAAACTATCGACTCAAAAACAACTTCAAAAACATACACCTTCGACCAGAAATATTCAGACACCTGCTCACATTCAATAAAAATTGTACGCTTTCCACTGTTCTTATTTTCGTCTATTTATTTTATTTTTTTATTATATATTCCGTTATTCGCATGATACGTGGCTTGTAGTACTAGGCATTAAATAAAATAGAAGTTGTTAGAGTTTTCCAATAAATAAAACGAATAGGAATCCTAATACTTACGGCCAACAGTGTAAATTAAAATTCTCTCAATCCATCAAGCTTTTCATGCTCGAAACAGAAACCCGATGATTGAAACAAATCAAGAAAAGTTACTCAAATAGAATGATCAATAAACATCAATTGGGCCGTACCAATGGACCGATCAATTGATTCTGGCTAACACGATCAACCAATTACAGACTAGGAACCAACCACAGGTTATGAGGACAAATCGGTTGGTCCACAATATTACTTGATCGATTTATTCGATTAACTATTAACCATCCGGCTAATCAGCTTCATCGATTACGCGAATCCGGTCGATGCGAAGTGCATAACGCGTGAACCGTTGCGTTGACGAGTTAGTTAGTTACAGTTTGACCGGCTGAATAATTGAAGGCAATTGGTTAAGGGACTGGGACGTCTGTGATAAGTTAATCGATTTGCAATGGTTTCACAACCCGTTTGCACGCGTACGAGTAGTCACTCGAAAGCAACATTGAACGTAGAAATCTGCTGTCACTAAGGAATTCGCTAGCGGCCATGTTAATTACACGGTCACTTGTATCACTTCGCATCGTTGTTTTCATTAACAACAGGACCTGGATTAATTTCTCGTTATTACGCTTTTGGCATCGCACTTGTATAAACATCGAATCCTATCGAGAGTATCACCCTTCGTTTCCGAAGTTTGCTTCATTTGGATACTGTTATCGATAGAAAATTTGATTCTTTCGATTCATAAAAACGATCCAACGTGAAATCGTATCGGATATGAATTATACATACGTAATTTGAACGGAAAGTCTTATATGAATTGATATTCCTGTTAGATGTATGAAATTTTTAGAAATTGAATTTTACTAATGTGTTCCTTTCTTCTGTTTCTATAGTGTGGTCCTCAAGTAGTTAAAGTTAAATTAAAAGTTAAATATAACGATTCTAGAATATAGAATATCAAAAATGAGGAGACTTGCCTAATACTCTTTCACTCTTCGATAATCATCCCACGATTGAATATCAAGCAATTATTTCGGAACAAAAATAGATGACATACGAACAATCCCCTATAAATTCCAAAAAAGAAGAATTTAGAAAATTCTCCTTCCAACATGATTTAAGCGATCATATTTCAAGAAACTTGCAAAGAATATCCATAAATCAAACGGAACAGAGTGAAACCTGACACGGTTGTACATTTTTGGCGCAGCAATGAGAATATTCGGGTTTTATTCAATGTATAAACGCATAAATTCCCTAAGTTCGTTGTTCGGCGTCATTAAATTTCGCTAGTCGCACGAAACCTTTTAACCTGTGTCGTTCTTTCTTTTCTTTTTCCAATCGGTCGACAAGAGAAAGCCACGAGAAAGCACGCAATGCGGACCGGATAGCACGTACTACATGGCGATTCTCGTACAACGACGTAAAATACTGAGCAAAATTGTTGGCCAAACTATTCCCGAACGTTCCGCGAACTATGTCGCGTCAATGTGTCTGAACCGGCCATGTAACCAATGCTATATCGGATTATACTAACCGTGATGTTACATTTTCCCATTTTTATACTGATCCTTATGCCATACTTATACATACCATCTTTGTACTTGGTTTTTACGCCACCTACTCTAGATGTTTACGTGTGTGTTTTAATTGAGTCCTCTTGTACTATAATTTATCAATTAACAATATTAGTAAATTATCGAGTTACAAATTACAAACCACGAACTCCTCTTTTACAACTTTACGATGATTATCCTATCTGACTTAACATTCTGGGTCACTTCTTCAGGATTGCTGTTAGGTAGATGTACATGTGAAGCTTACATGTGTGTGTAAGCGTCGGAGGGCGTCCAGGTCTCAGTCGAGACAAAAAGGCGATTGGAAGCCGTTAGAAGAATCTAGAGGAGTCGGTTGATAACAAGTTACCAAGTTAAGTTAAATTAAGTTGACAAGTAGGTTCCGAATCCTTTCTATAGGTATAACAATTGCAACAGTTTCAGATCTGTTCTGAAGAAGTAGACTGGAGTGTTCACGAAACGTGGAAACAAAGTTCGACGTACCTGCTATCGAGAATACGACGAGATCCGAAAAACCAGAAATCTGGCATCTAATAAACATCGCTAAACCGTATATACATGAAAGAAAGATGCTGTCTGTCTGAAAAACGATGCCCTCTTAAGCATCGAATGATTTCGACGGAATCGTGGAAACAGGCAGCACAAGAACGTAGAGTAACAGAGACAACGAATGGTGGACGAAGGAGAAGAGATGAAACAGGGGGAGAGAGAGAAGGTTCAAGCCCGAGCTATCGACTGATGGTATGTAGTAGGATAGGATTAGTCGACCGCAGACTAAATTGGGTTTCTGTACAGTCGCCTGCAAATACTTCCTCGACAGCCGGTCCACGGTTAGCAAAGAGCCTGAGAAACGTGTAGGGGCATCGTACGATTAGGGGAAGGCTAGCTTTAGAGATCGAAAAGAGAAATTATCCTTCGACCTCTGTTTTTCAATTAGGCCGTTATCCTTTGCACGAGCTTAGCTAACTCACGATTAGTCAATGCTACCTACGAGCGAAGATTCTCACGTGTTTTATCTGTTGTACATTATATAGAAGGCAGAACGTAGGAAGAGATTCATAGATCTATGTTATAGACGTAATAGAAATAGAGTTAATCTAGAGATGAATATACTTAAGAGTAAACTCACTATAAAAAAAAAAAATAGGTAAAAAGTACGTGTTCCGTTGCATTATGGAGAAACGGTAATAAATGCAAACAAGCATAAAAGGAATTTTATTTCTTTGCACCTCTGAATAGATTCTATATGAGAAATCGTAAAAACGTAGACCATAAAATACAAAGATATGCGTAGAAAAAGGAAAATTCAAGGAAATGTAATTGACTGTCTATGATCATTAGATATTAATCTAGCATATAACTTTCCTCCATTTCTGTTTTATAATTCTCATAAAAAAAAGGGGGAGAAGAAATCGACACATAAGAAATAAAAGGAAAATATTCTACCAGCGTCGTAAGGCTCGAACATCTCCGATCTTCACTATCTTTTCAAATAAATTCAACGAGGATATCTAGTTATATGCACAAGATAAAATAAAACAGTCCTTGTGATGTTAACCAGCCTATTATCAAATGTATCCAATTCAGTTGCTGCAATTAATTCTTCGATAACCTTACGGCGAAATATTTTGATTAGACTGCCTCTAGAACAAACGCAAGTGGAATGACGTTTGTATTCATAGTAAAAAGACCGCTTTGGGTTAATCTCCGAGGGAAATTAGGATTCAATCAGAGAATACAGGTGAAGGTTCTTTCAACGTCGACGAATTTATGGTAATTTTTGAGAAACCTTTGAGGCGGACGCGCACAAAAGTTTCCACGAGTTTCAAATGGAGAAAGAGGGCGAAAAATTACGGAATTTCAGTCGTTAGAGAAATTCGTTGCTCGCGAAACAGCTAAAATTCCAAGTAGTCCGTGGTCTGCTAGCAAACTTCGGCTAGGAACGAATTGAATTAATCGTTTTAACGAACCTATCGATTTTTACACACTCACATACTATTTTATGTGTGATAGTTTCTCTCATCAACGACGCATGATTATATATTTGACCGTGGTTGGCGTAATATTGGTTATACCATTATTGTATATTATGTATTCTTTATAGAATCAGTATACCAAACTTCTTTTTAAAAATCTGTATATAATTCTACATTTTTTAACTAATTCCAATTATTTTCTAATTGTTGTAATTCCAATTAATACAAAAGGAAACCTTGTTTGAAAATAATAATCAATGCTAGGAAAATACAAATTAAATAAAGTCTTAATATTGTTCATTGTTAATGTTGTTAATATTGTTCATTTCTTTCGAAAATATTAAAATGACCGCCTCCTTAATATAATTGGAAAGTGTCCGACAAGTTGAGATGTATCTCATCGAAAATCGCAGCAAAGAGGATTAGTTCAAATTTGAAAATGCTTCTGAAACATAATTGACACGGCATATCATCGGATCTGTTAGAAATTTCAGTTTTATAGGCGTCGAATGAGCTGGATGTACAGAGATCCGTTTTCTATAACCGGATTTTTCAATTCGGAGATATTGCGCCCCGTTTCGAATCAATCAGCTGTTATCGCGATAGGAATTCTGACGCGACGAGAGAATCTCTCGCAGACTCGCAATTGCGAAGGAAGAACGATATATCCGGCACCGTGTATAAAGCCAAACTATATCAGCTACGGCCGTAGGATTTATGCGCGTATAGAATTGCAGTTGAGCATCTGGCAACGGTGATTTAGTTTGCATTGCAATGGGATTTACAGTGTGCTCGAGATACCTATTTTCCAAATTGACCTTCAGATTGAACTTCGACGCGTGTATGCTGATTGACATGCAACGATCTTGCTGCAAATATGTATGTGATTTCTAAATTGTAGACAAGATATTTACTTAAAATGTAAGATTTCTATACCGATACTTGAAACCTTTATGATTATTATTATTCGATATCGGAACTACGTAGACTATGAGGAATCCATATATTCGATGTTGTAATAAAAATCTTATAAATAATAGAATTTAATTTTTCGTCCATAAAGATTTTTCTAAATCATTTCTTATTATTAGATCTCCCATTCTGTAATTCTCTAATTAATTCATCTAAAATTTACTCTGCGGATCAAATAAAAAAATCGAAGATACGTTGCACTCTTCGAAATTATACAATTATCTAAAAATCCTGTAATTATTTACAATAAAAAAGTTTAGGATACTATAATAGGATATATGAATAATAGAAATGGTGATTTATTAAGAGATAAATTTTTGAATTGCCTGCGATTAATTAAAATTAACTAGCATTCCCCTCTATGTGGTAACTAACGAATCTACTTGAAAGCGATATATCCTGCAACAAAGGAGGTAATTAACTCTCGTTCGGACAATGTTTGACAACGGAATGAAAGTCCGACTCTCGACAGGAATTCCGGCAAAACGAGTGTTAAGTAGAAATTACTCGGCTGTTAATTATGCTAATGACGTGCCAAACTGCGCGTTCGTCGAGATTAGATCAAACATCGGAGAACAGAGAAAGTGCCTTTCACCGAAAGAAATTACTGTCAATATTTTAATCGAATCTCAAGATCGCCACCAACTAAATTACACACGTAGACTTAGGATAGGCCCATAAAAATTGACCACCTCCCACAGAGGAAATAAATTTTAAAAAGAAGAAAATATTGAACAAACAATAAAACAAATTACAAATTTGTTTTTAATAGCGAAAAAACAAAATTGCTCGACCGTGATTGCAGTTTACCTAGAAATAAAAAAAAAAAAGAAAAACACACATACACAACTATGTACTCGCATACAATTTAGTCGGCAAACCTCGGTCATTTGTTACGAGAATAAATTTTAGAAATCATCGGTTGTTTTATAAAATATCCTGAATCGTTTTTATCTCTTCTTTTTAATTTTTTTTTATCCAACGTCGGATTCGCGCCATGATTCGGACCGCTTTTTTTTCTCCCTAGAATAATTCACAAGTTTATCGATTTTCTCAGCTACAAAAGCAATATCGGGGGCTTATTTATTCGCGTGCAGCGTTGAATGGCTGATTCAATTTTTTTTTCTCCTCCCACACTCCTCCGCTACCTTTTTTTATGCTCCTATTTTTGTTTTTGTTTCTTTTGCGTAAAATAAACGGCTGTACAGTATTTAGTTAGTCGCTGTAACGCCACTTCTAGATCGTTATTTGCAAATCGACCCTTTCACCGTCATAACAATCCGCCAAAACGAACGATTTAATTTATACACACTATGCTTCTCGTTTCAATTTATAATCGGATATATGGAAGGGTGGTAGAGCTGTTAGTGTGTACGTCGGAATATATGTCACCAGTGAATGGAAAAACTCGAACATGTGGAGGCACCGGTTAAATTTCACACAGGATGATCAGTAGATGGTTTTATAAATACATCTATCAAAACAAGCGGGACAGTATATCCCATTCGTCTGGAAATAATTTTTCAGTAAAGCCTTTCAGAAATAAATAAACAGGATTGATCGTTCATTTTGTCAGAATATTGATTCTATCGTTAATCCTGCGGAATTCTATATTCAGTTAAATTCCTCTCCCGTCCCTTTATTATGTGATTTTGCGAGAAATATCTTCTTACGTTAAAATTTCATGTAGAAATTTCATTGTAAATTATATTGAACTAATCAGGATGATAAATTATAAATTTTCCACTTAACTATCCATTATCTTCTGTCTCGAGAGGGACATTTGTTTATGCATACGAGTCTCGTCCAGATGAAGATGCTTCTGAGATTTTAAAAAGATCATTGTTCTTCTTTATGAAATTACATATTTTCGTTTCGTTCGAAACGTGTAGCTTGTTTCGCAAAGAATTCGTTAATCCATGATACGTTGTTTCTTTTTTTATAGCGAAATAACACATTTTATTTTAACGAATATTATCACAATATAAAACAGAAACAACGTTGAAACGAAGTTTTAATAGACTTGGTAAAAAAGGACTTGTTTACGTCCAAATAAAATTATTGCAAATCGCAGATTCTTTTGAACATCATATACTTGCTCCATTAATCTATCAGACGGAACCGGATAATTCACTGCGTTATCACGCACAAATCATCGAGAATAGTAGTTGGCGATACGATTTTTACCAGGAACATTTCACATCGGGTCTGCTGTTAATTTCCGAGAACAATTCGCGCGATCTAGCGACCGAGCCAGACGAACGAATCACGCTATTCCCTATCAAATCCCCACAACAGACCCTCCTTCCACTTTCGTGTTTCATTAAAATCACAAATAAATTACACGATAGTGTAGCACGATCGACGAGGAAAAAACGAGGCTCGATAGTCAGCCACGCAACAGTCGTGTTTTTTTTTCCCCCGGACCAAATCGAATCGTAACGCTCTCGAATCGCGCCTTCCAGCGGACTGAAACATCGGACCAAGATAAAACGATGGGAAAGGGATCTGGAATCGATTTCGCTGAACTACACGTGGACGTGAATCGATGTAAGAAAAAAAAAAGAATCCGCAGTAAGAAGTAGAAAAGAAAATACAATACAGAAGGATGAAGGCCTTTCCAATATCTTTCACGTGATCTTGAATTTCACGAACTCGAATAACGATTCCTGGATTTTTCGATTCGAGGCCGTGGATTTACAGAATCCGTGAACACGAAGAAATCGTTATAAATTCTTGAAAATGGCAAAATCGTGAGTCTTTATCTAGAAAAATTTCCTTGCATCCGAATGTAGATAAGAATGTAGAAGAATAGGATAACTCGGTTCGTGGAAATGATTACACGATTATTCTCTTTAGCTCGAAACGCCGGTATCGATTGCAAGTCGGCGTTGCTGCTGTTGTCGCCGTGGTTCACCAAGTGTCAAGCGCGTCGATAAATCAAACAAATTGTCACCGCGACACTCGATCGCGTGTCTCGAAATACGTGACGCGCATCCGAGCTACGCGCTTTCATACGATCTTAGAAGTGTACGGTTGATGATTAGTTTTCTGGTTCCGAGGGTATTTATTTAACCTTCCCGAGCAATTTTCTTTTCCAAATGGTTCCAGAGGTAGTTATTAAATTCTTCGTAATTGCAATTTTCTTGTTTACGAGGAAATAGAAAAGCTTTTCTTGTTTGTTTGCTAATAAACAAAGTAGCCACACGATTTTCCTTCTATGAATATCGCACACCTATATTTTACCGCCCTGTATATAGCGTTATACAGAATTAACCTTGTATGCTATTGCAGTTCATGTCCATTAAATTTCATTTCTTTCTTTTTCTTTCCTACGAAGATTTCATTGATATTAACACTTTAAATTGCCATTTTGTAATAGAACGTCTGCTTTTCTTGCGTATATTAAAACAAATATTATGTTATTATCAACGTTATTAATTTTAGCAAGACAACATATTATATCAACGCCGTATTATTATTTTTCTTAGTATTGTGCCAACTCTTTCTTCAATTAGAAAATTTAATAGACTCCAATTGCTTGGGATAAGGAATTTTTTCTGCGTAAATGATTATATCAAGTTTTGAAGAAACGAACAGTTCCGAGAATATTTAAAGCATATTTCATTTCCATAAAAATAAATATAAAATCATACTTGTATTTTTGCGAAATAAATATCATGAAAATGATTTACACGTAACAAAGTTTAAGAAAATACCTAATAGTGATGAAGAAATCGATTGCTTTGGGTACAACAGGAATTTGTCAATTATGATTTAAATCGATTTGAAAAAATTTATGACGAAAATAGTGAACGAATGGATGCAACTATCTAATTCACTGTACGAATGGATTTTTTTATACCTTTCCTTTTTCATTTTCCTCCTATTCATTTGTACGAATTCACCATTTCGGGACTGAATATCACCGGTATCCCGGCTTTTTTTTTAAGTCAAACAAAAATTTGTTCGAAAATACACATGTTTTTGTTTTCTGTACACGAGAAATTGACAGGGAAGTACATTGTCCACCTCGATGATAGAAGATCCATTTGTCAACCAACGGACAGACAAAATATTTTCAAATATAGTGATTCGTGATAAAGGAAGACCGCTGTTTTTGCAATGTAGTTTGATGTCTATTAAAAAACAGATGACGAAAAAATATACCGCTAACAACCAAAATAAAAGAAAAACAAGCTTTCAAAAATTTTAAAAAAGATACCTTCTTTTGAATAAATATTCAATCCGCAGGAAAAGCTGCGGATCTCAAATTACCTTTTCTTAAATTAAAAGCAACGGTCTTAAATTATCTAAATATACAATTACAAAGAAACTCGAGATTTTCAAACTGTTAATTCACTTTCATTAGGAATTCAACTAACTCTAAATTCAGAAGCAGATCACCGAATATAAAACCATAGACATATTCATGCACTTTCGCTTGCGGCGTATAAGCTCGCCCAATTAAATCTCAAGCGATGCACGATCGATTCGAAATCGGCTAGCCACGATAGGATCGTCGAAACCGAGATTTTTAATTAATCTTCCATCATTTTTCGATCGACCGGTATTATTCCGGCTTCCACGGTGGATTATTAGCTTCCGGCCAAACACAGCGGGACCTGGAGCATGCCGTTGGAACAAATGGGGCCGAGGCTATTCCGTCGAGTGAACGTCGATCGGTTCCCCACGAGCAATTATCGATATTCCTTTCCAGCGCATTTTTCCGTAGCCAGTATCTTGCTGTTCGAATGCCATGAGTCGATATATCGCGCGGCGGGGAATTTCACGTGCGTGGCGCGCCCTGACCCGTGAAATTGAACCGTGTGATTTCGTTCTAAGCGATGGACGACCGCCGCCTTCATGCGAAAGTGCACCGTGCTAGAAACGCCGGGTATCTTACGTATGAAAGATCGCGCACGTTTGGCCTCGTTCGCTACCGAGTACGTTGGACACAGTTACGTGACGCGATATCGATGATGCAAAATAAACACGAATGTGTTTATGTGATTATTGGCGAAAAGAAATCCATTAGTAAAAAAAATTACATATGTATAAGATACAGAGAGCTTATAACCAAAACAGTGTAAATACGCAAAAATCTCAAGCGAGATACAAGTTCATAAGTGTTTAAGTTACAAAAAAAAAAAATCAGTTTATCGAAACAAAATTGACAAAAATCCATTAGACTTTTACATATTGTACATAGTTACAGATTGTCGATTATACGTATTGTTTATCCCTGTAATGAACGTATTGTTTCAAAAGATGGAGATCTTACCGCATAGACTGATTTGTTTCTTTCATATTCTTATTATGTATGTCGTGCAGATATTCATTTTACCATGTTTATCTACGTATCTACTAAAGATTGAAAGAACTAAACAGTAAACTGTAAAACAATTAGAGGTTAAAGTAAATTGGCTTTGAGATAATATCATGGGAATTCGTAGAACAATCTTTGGTAATGTGCCTTTCGTTTCACTTCAAACTATCTGCTACAAAATTCATTTCTCAATACATATTCATTATTGGATGTTTCTTTTCTAACCTCACTATAGAATTGTTTATATTTCTGACTCTTCTACCGATATACAAGAAACTTTTATGCAATATATCTATAATTCAACGTCCGAGTTTAGAAGGAAGATGTACTTTATACTCCTTCTTTACGAAGCACATACATAATATGTTAATCTATACTTTCGAAAAGGTATCTACAATTCATAAAAATAAACTACAATGTGTCACAATGAAGAAGTAAATTTAGTAAATGTATATACCCTAGTCAGTCGATCTACTCACAGAGCATTTATATTGAAAATATGAACAAATATAAATAAATATATCTCTAGTTAGATAGTGGAATATGTATATTACCATCAATAAAAGTTCCAATTTTACTGCTTATGAATATTTAAAATCATCCAATTCATATATTTATACTTTGATTAATAATTTACGATTCTATGTTTCCTTCCACTGCATACTAAAAAACGAGCTTACACGCCAGTAAAAGACAAATATGAGAATATTTTGTCATAAAGATTTTACAATTTTCTTACCCTGTACCGGAATGCCTCGTAACAGTACCCGGCAACACCGAAAATTATTTACCAGCTTCCCGTAATGCAACACGAACGTGGCACCAACCTCATAACTTATCAATAGCTCGGCGGCAAGGCACGAAACGCAACATCACCGCACCACACGAATGACTGAGCGAATAAAACGCGATGTAAAACGTCACTGTACCGGCCGAATAATTCATTACGACGTTAGAACACGACGAACGGACGCATGATCCACGTTGCTCCGTCGGCTCTGAATCAACACGGAAAACTATAAACATTGCGTGGAACACGAAACGCCAACGATATTATTACCACGACGCGCGAACTACGACTGACTTCGCTCGGGTCACGACACAAAACATTATTTACATGAAACTATTTCTCCTATACTAATTTAGAGATCAAACACGTCGTTTCTTCGAAATCACTCACAAGGTTCTCCGGTTTAAAAGAAAATACGAGAATTTCGACGCGTGATTGTTTATCGCAGATTACTACGCTGTAATAGATGTCGCTGATAACGAGGTTAGGTTGGCGCGTGAATTTGGCGCGCTAATTTGACGAGCGAATTTTTAATTTCGTATTGTATTACTTAATACGTACTAATATATTACTGGTTAAATAACGCGTAATGAATATAAATAATTATGAATGTCGTTGAAACTAAATGCGGTGAGATATTCTTACACTTTGTACTTTCTTCTTGAATTTTGTATTTTTTTACTTTTAATGCATTAGTTATGAAGTTGTAGAAATTTTAAAATTAAGTCTGCTTTTTTATTACCAATTATTAAAACTTCATAAGCATAAAATGCGATCTTTTAACTGTTAGTTAAAAATATGTAAAACAAATGTATGAAATTTTGTAAAGTAGATAACAATTGCAGATAGGAAGTTTATTGTAAAGCATATTTGTATTGTTGTCTCAACTTTATGGGACTTTTAACTTCTCTCGTGGATACTAAGGTTTTATCATCGAAATTTTAATTAAATCGAACTAAGGATACAAAAGATTTTGGTCACGAAGATTGCACACTGCCAAGCGGGAACGAAAGGAACTGCAAACAACATAAGGAGCCACGTTATCAGCTGGTCAAATTGGGTCTTATAACCGGTACAGTTAACCGCGTTCTTGTGAACTAACAACAAACATTTTCTACTCAAATATGAAGATCAAAATGAAAGTTTTCATCGACTACGAATGAATTTACCTGGCTGCGCATTATATTTGCTGCCTTTCTACTTCCAAATGATTCCATGTTCCTAAAGAGACGCATTAAATCGATGAGAATTGTATGCAAATTTCGTCGTTTATCTCGAACGACTGTACCGCAACGGAAGCTATCAAATTTTTTCGAAACTTATTCTATTCAGAATTTCTCTATTCTAATTTCGAACGGAAAAGGAAAAAGGGGGATATATACACAAGTGTAATTCGTAAATTTGAGAAAAACTATGAGATATTATATTTTTATTATTTGTCGATTACTGTAATTTTGTCCGAATACAGAATCCAAGGATTTAAAAAATCTTAGATTAGAATTTTGTATGCATGGACAGTTCTTTAATAAAAAAATGTATTAAAATAAAGAAAATTATTATTAAGGAAGAATATCGAATATAGACAAAGAAAATTCATATCTGTAACATCGATTCCAAATTACAGACTGAGAAAATTCGCGGAAGATTCACTATAGCTATAATTGATACAACTGAGTGTTATTTTAAATTTCTGGTTGGTAATAATTCGTCGCAATTTTTGTTCGAAAATATGGTATACGCGTAAATATCTACTGTAGAAAGCTATTTAACTTAAAGTATTGTATCCCACAAGCGTTTTATTGTCATAGTGTTCTGATTAATTTCTTAGAAATTTCGCAGCCGTTCTTCTTATAAAATGTCAAATACTACAATTTAATATTACGTCTGTTGAAACAGGTGGTATATACCACTACTAGAGTAGTAAAGGTACTTTCATTAAAAGGATATAAATAACGTTAAACCGCTTTAAAATGAAAGATTGAAAATCTCTGGAAAATCTCGCTCCCAAGACGTTAAATTATGTCCCGATCAATATCAAAGTAGCGTATTCAGGTGGGAAATAACTCAGAATGAAGAGACGCTTTTACAAAATCTGCTTTCAGTCCTGATTTTCTGGTTCACCAACGGAAAATAATTTCGTAACTCCGGACAAATAAACTTTGCCTTACGCGATGGCCACAGCGTTTGCCAAACTTCCTAACTTCCTTGTGCAACTATATGCGTATGAATGCGGCGCTATTATATGTAATTTAGACAAAATTTAGTATGTCGATAGTCGAAATTTCATGTGTACGAGTAATGCGATATACTTCGTTTATTCTATCACATAAATTTTTATCTTCTTAATCATTTCTTTAGTAATTGAGTATGTTTTAATTACCAGTTTTCTAAAGAACTTTCCATGTTCACAGAATTCTAACTTAAGGATTTCAGATTTCACATTGCAACAAGATTACAGTTATTGATGAATATGATTTTCCGTAATTTTCACTAAATTCACTAATTTTGCCATTAGACTGCGTCACTCGAAATAGGATTTCTATGTATTTGTAGGAGATTTAAGGACGCAACATTGTACAGAACGCACGTAATATACAAAAATATATAAAATATTTGTTCAAATATTTAATATGTGGGAGACATCTCTATCAGGATACTATTCTTTTAACTGGGTTCATAAAAATATGAATTTACGTAAATATCCGCAGTCTATTTATAACATTTTCAGAGTTATTAGAAAAATATCTGAAAAATCTGTCGATTCGCACAGAATTGCCGAGGTGCACACAATTTTCACGACTAGCAGATATTTCTGACGACGCGAAGGAAATAGTACATATACAAATAGTACATCAAGAACATGAAACGTTGTCGGCAAATACTGTCGCTCCCTTGTGAAATGTGCAAACACTTCAGAATTTTGTTGGAGAAAAATTGCGACAGCGAAACACGGTTGGCGCAGTTAATTATGTTACCATGTGCCTTGTAATATTTGTATAATTCATCAATTTTTCGTCTAATATTTTTACAAATTCGTTTTAGTTCGACTGACTTTACTTGTTTTTATTTTGTTTGTAATTTGTAATCATTGTTTCACTGTTTGTAATTATTCGTAAACAAAGAAATAAAAAATTCTCATAAATAAATTATTAATGTGCAATATTTAATGTATAAATTATTGTCAAATGTAAGTAAATCATTAATTAAATTGACACACTTCTCTTTTCGTTCTGTCAAGATATTTCACTTCAAAATCAACCTGGATGGGTTCTTAACGATCTAACTTAATTGTCCATTAAGAAATCGTACCTTAGGATAGTATCTGATCGATAGGAACAGCGGATTCCTTTTCAATCGAGAGCCAATAATCGTACTCGTCGGAAGAAATAAAGCGCAGCAAATAGTCGGTCTGCCAGTTTGTTTGAATTTAATCGAATTTTATTTTTCCAAATAACTCTGTACTTTATAAAATGTTTATTTCATCTACGTACGAAATACGCAATCGTAAAGATTCATCGAAATTCTCGCTAGACCAAGGACTATACAAATTCACATTTTAATAAACATAATTCAAGGAATAATGTCTAGATCAAGATTTATCTTGCACTTTAGATATCATAACGAGTCTATTGTCGTATCTTGTATATCTTTGCGCATTTAAATTTCCCATAAATGTACTTACAAACATTTGCAATCTATTGATCACTAAGAAACACCTCCATCAACAACGGAGAATGACTACTCTTACAATAACCAACAACTGTATTACATCATACATTTTTAATTATGGAAATCGAGTCGTTTTTTCATTTCAAAAGAATTATACGCAATTTGATAAAATATCAATTTCGTAATTGATAGATGGGAAAGCAGTAAGGAGTTTTCGCAATCGAATGTAAGATAAATATTCTCTTAAACATCTCGTTAAATTTGCCATGCGAATCTTTCATGAATTAATGACGCCATCTGTCCCATCTGTTTCCCGGAGATCGTATTGCAAAATTCATCGGAGCCCGATTGAATTTGCATCCAAATACATAGACTGGCTACACGCCAGAAAGTACGGCAGCCTTTCGTTGGACCTTTACTAGGGCGCACCCACCCCTTTCGCGTTCAACAAACTTCGTTCGACACAAAGAACAATCGACGATGCTATTATATGTCCACTGCAACCCCCCTTACACCCTTCCATCTTCCTGCTCTTTGGCATAGCGAACGCGTTTAAAAACACGCTACGAACAAAAAGTTGCCTTTCATTTTCAGCAAGCTTTTGCATCCAATAGGCAATTTTAACATGTTATAACTTCATTATAAAATTCGATGAACATACAAGTACACGAGATGACGAGCGTGACGAGCTTCAGAATTTATTTATTGTTTGGAGAATCTCTTTGGGCTATGTAAATGCTGCTTGTCTCAATCGACAGTATTTCTATACTATCATAATGAAAATATATTGCTCAAAGTATTGTATACATCGGTAGTCGCCAAGTAAAATTTCTGTCTTCGAACAAAGTCAAAATACTATAACTTTCGAGCAAATAACTATCCTGATATTTTATGGAACAACACATCCTTCATGCAATAGCTAAATAGAGCTTAAAGTTTCAGGTGTAATCGATATAAGAGCGGAATTAATGAGGCTTAATAGGACTGATGGAATTTACAAGGAATACATTTCAGGAAATTATTACGTAATTGGCGTGTAAAATTATTTGCAAGCGGGTAATATTAGTTCCCTGAAATATCTGCGGAATAACAGTCCCGTGAATTTTCGTTCGTACAACGTGGCTGCTTTCACGCCACCTAGATAACATAATATTTCTCTTGCATAGCTGAAAAGTAGCAACTTCGTTTACATCGATTATTATGCAGCGAAAATATTGCAAATTAAACGTGCCGCCGACAGGGTTCCGCTTCAATATCCTGTCTGTTCCGTTACATCAACCTGGTCTCAACTAATCTACGTTCGTTTCACCCTTACGAATAACAATTAACCCCTCCGATGCTTCATGAAATTAAGCAAAAGATATTTATCCACTTTTTTATTTAATTCAATTATGTAAATAACTATTAATTATTTGAATCAATTTCACATGTAGTGTAGTCAACTTATGTTGTGAAATTTCATCCAGAATCACACACAAATGTGCATTTTACGCGACAGTAAATATAAGTGAAGACATTACCGGAATGAAATTTTCAAGCAAGAGATCTTGCAGACTACCGAGGCGATATTATTAATAAAATTTGACAAGTTACAAGCTATTAATATTAACAAATTCTCCCGAATAAGAAGTTTGATAATAAATAAAACGATACTTTATTCTCCTTTTCGCGTAAAATTATATATTATGAAAATAGAAAGGTTTTTAATAGAAAGGTGTATTAATACTTGATAAATTATTATTACATAAGGAACCCTGGTCGATGATCGTTCACTGTTTTAAAACCTCTTTCGCGTACTGAATCTCTCCGAGGCTAATTAACTTTTCCTAAATTTCTTAAGTCTAAATGTACCAAAAAGTTGGATCGACTTTTCAAGTAATTTCTCTGCATTCTCTGAATTTGTCACACGTAAATCGACAATTTCATATTCAGCGAGATTATGTATTTAAGGATCAAATGGGTGACAACCTTTGCTCATTGTGAAATGCAATTTTTTCGATAAATAACCTTTGTTCAAAAGATTGACGATAATATCTGATGGTACGGATAAGCGACAAGAAAACTTTTATCAATGGACGGTCCAGTGGCAGTTCCGTCGATGACGAGGTGAAATAGTAAAAAAGGCCCTTGTGTTGCGGCAGGAAATGGACTCGCTTAAAAATTTACAGTTACGGTGGTTAAAACCCTTGGTGTCACGTGAACTAGTGGAACGCACGCCGGGGAATGCGAGAAATGCATTTAAGTAAAACTTTTACGAGAGTTTTTCGAGTACTTCCGAAAGAATTCTTCGTCGCTTTTATCCGGATTCCTCGGTCGTCTTTTTTCCCTTCTCCGCCCCTTTTTAAGTTCCTTGCCTGTGCTTCTTTTTCTTGGGAATTTTTGGTTTTAATAAGATTAGATCGCGCTTAATGAGAGCCGCGTAAAAATGCTAATGTACTGTTGCGGTTCTAGCAGATGGTCTCAGTGTGTAAAAACGCGACTACCAAACGATAGAATACGGTGCTGTTGTAAAATTATTCTGCGGCAAAGTAGTTAGTAAATCGAACAGAAAAATGAAGTATGCACACGCTAAGTACTTTTTCTCAAATCACAAATTTCTTTCTAATATCAAGAAGCCATATTGATCGGCAATCTTTAAATTAAAACGTAGAGAAAAATAACGATGTTGTAACGACCATGGTTCTTTAAATTTACTTGTTTATCTTGTTGAGGTGGAGTAGTAGTTAGTCATCGTGATAGTGCTACTCCGTTAGTGTGTACGGCTGGCTGAGATGGCTGGAGAGAGGTTCTGCCGCGGGTGTAGATGTCGCTGCTTTTTCTTCTCATTTAAGAATCGTGGAAGAAAAATCGGACTCCGGTTGCCGGGATTTGAAACCCGCGGTCCGAAACGTTCGTAACCTAAGACGCTAACCACTGCGCTGTCGTCGTCCGACACTAGCTAGTGTCGAGCGGTGGTATTTGCTGTCGAGTGCCGCCAGATTGTAAATCAATTTATAGAAATAAGACCAGTATCGTGATACACGTATCGCGATTTTATTAAATATTTGTATTAATGTTTCTTCCGTCGCCTTCATACGAAAAATATCATTGCCAAGCTACACAGAATGATATCGCGAGAACGTGAACGGTTTTATTAATGTACACGCCCAAACATTCGGTATCTATCGCAAGCGTATCTCCGTGTGAAACTGGTCTAAGTCATCTGTTCTTGAGAATCAGACATTAATCGTGTACCTATATACGCAATGAAATGAAGAAATTAATAAAAGGTGTAGATGGTAACTTTTCATACATAACTTCCCTTCCTTAATTAACAAAAGTTCAAAGGCAAATTCCACGCAATTAAGAAGTTCGAACCGGCAAACCGGAGAGTAGTTTCGTTAAATTCTGTCCGTGGCGCGGATCGCTTTATATTGTAAATAGGAGCGCGAACGGTCGTGTTTGCAACATCAAATATTGATCGATCCCGATACGAAAGTGATTGGCGCGAGCATGATCGATGAGATATGTATTTCGTGCTTCCGCCCATTGAATTTCGGGCTTCGATACACGTAGCTGGCTGTGTTTCACGCAGTGAAATTTCGAAATTTCATTCGCAAGAGGGGAAAGTTTTTCGACCACCGTCCCTCGGAGCCGCATCGATTCTCATTTGTCATCGTTCATTAGAGGAAACAGCCCGGTGTCCTTAATTAATTAACAGCAAACGTTGAACAAAACTTTTTTCTCATCGGCCCGAAACTCTTTCGACGCCGTGGCCGCGTAATGGGCCACGAATAACGTGATCGGCCGTGCAATTTCGTTTTGTAGAACTTAATTCGCCGCTGCTCGAGAACCAAGCTACCCGGCCAAAGTGTCGTGGCTCAGCACTTTCGTCGCAACAGAGACGATGCTCTTGAATTTTGAAATTACTCTCCCGTACAGAAAGAACAATGTAATTTATCATGTTTCCTCTTGTGGTTTTTATTTATGAAAAATGGTAATGTAGGATTTCCATACTAAAAAGAAAAAAAAAGAGCTTTCCATCGAATCGTCGTTGATTCACTGTACCAGATATTGTAGTTCAGACATGCACGAGTATTCCTTGTTATAATATTCAAATAAAATAGATGATATATTGGAAGATCAGCGTAATTACCATATTTCTATAAATTAGATTAAACATTCTTCCAATGAATCACACATTTGAGATGACTGAACTAAAACTTTGTCAAGATGGAGCGTTACTTTCTTCCAGTCACAGAACGTATTGGCAGTACTATAGCGAAAACAATGAAACATTAGGCAAATTTAAATGGCCTTTCTTCTTCGCTACAATATTCAGCAAATACCTGAAAGTTTGACATCCAACGTTTCTATCCCTACAACGTTAAACAGATTCCAATTCCAGATAGCGAACATCTCGAACATTTGTCTTAAAGAGAAGGGATTTGTCGACGGTCTGGACAGTCCAATTGGCAGACCAGTTAGATCCCAGTCCAGTGGTCCTCTTTCTCCCTAGATAATCAAAGACACGCGCCACAGAGGGTTACGTCAAAACCACAGAAGTTTCCATGGGAGAGAAGAGATAGCGAGAGAGAGAGATTACTTCCGCTTTAAGCCTTCATCGACCAAAATATCGTAGACGATGATTGACCTAGCAACGTATCTTTGACTGGCCATGTAAAGCTTCAGACACATCATGGTATTTTCGATAACGTCGAATCGACCGACAATCATTGATGTCCATCGTAGCTTTAAAAATGATGCGATTTTAACAATATATTTTGTATAACGCGTGTAGTATATGAGAAATATGTTTCTACAAATTTTCAAATACATTTGTTGGCTTGTGTATATCAAAATATGTATGGCAAAATTTATTACAGTAAGAAATTGATGTGTATTCGTCGCGGTGATGCTCGAATTCGAACTCAAATTAAAATCTATTCGATAGCACCGCATAGGTTTCAAATGACACAGCAAAGGCAGAGACAATTTAGAAAGAATAGTTGAAAATTGAGGATAGAAGAGCTTGAAGTGCATCGCATTGCTCATTTCGACAGAGGATTGCTCGTGCGAATAATAATCCGGCAAATGCGGCGAGACAGGTCGACAATTCGCGTTTATCCACGAATTCGCGGCGTCGCAATAAGCCACGGTTTTTCGCGCAGCGAAATTTCGACTGGGAATTGACCAGCGTTAATTAACGCGACCAGACAAAATCCACGAAATTATGAAAGCAGCCTGCAGAGTTTATACGAGTCGATTGACTATGCATCGATAATCGCTCGACTTCCCTCTATGATTAAACTAACTTTTTATCAAATGTCGAACGAACGACGAGAAAAAAGAAGAAAGAGATTCATTGAATGAAAAAGATTCGAAGAAACCGAAAGGAATCGTCCGCGTTTTATGATTCTAAAGGAAGAAACAAGTAAAATCATGTAATTCATTGATTAAAAATCAATAAATATCAAATAACTCAATGAATATGAAACTTCAACGTGTATGAAACTTCAAAGTATAATTTATAATAATACATTGAAGCATATAAAGTTTAATTTTAATCCTGAATACTTTCAGATGCATCAACTGCTACAATTTACAAAGAGCTGTTTGTGACAATTAAAGGTATGCGATATTCAAAACACTTAAATTCATTTGCCTGTGTTTCTTATATACAATGAAATACTAGGGTAATAGTAAAAATACAGGGACTTAGATGCTAAGGATGAAAATTTAAGTTCTCTGCTTCTGTAAAGTAAAATCATCTATTCTAGGCCGCGTTCACAAAGTGTTCATTTTCCCGCAAACTTGTGATCGTTAGCGTGCGCTGTTTGTGTTTATGATACTTGGCTAACCATTAGACAAACACCATAAGCTTATTTTCAGTAAAACAAGACGAAGTTAATCGCGTCTAACAACACAGAATTTCTTCCGTGAGAAAACCAGATGGAGCAAACGTTATATATTAATCTGGCATAACTCGTCGTGATTCTTACACAAGAATTTTGGACACAAAGATTAATAAATTCGTCGATTTCATACAATTTCTTCTTTGATCATTAATGAAACTTGAGTCCTGATGAATTAATAACTATGTTAACAGCAGGAAAGAATCGATTTGAGGAAAAAAAGATGAGGAAGAATTCCTAGTTTTCTAGAAACATCTGTTTGCCAGTTTTCATTTCACCGACTTTAGCTCGCGTTCAAAAATATTTTACACTTTTGGGAGTCGTGAGGAATAGACGCGTCGCGAACTTCCTGTCCCGTGGGAGTAACCGCGTGAAAAGCTCGAAACCCGCTTCAACGTCTTCACGAAGCTTGACGCCTGCGTTTCACGTTCTTTTCACATTTTGCGTTGAATCGCTACAACGACGTTCTCGATCGTTCGATAAAATAGTGTTTTTCTTGGTATTCTTTTTCTTCAAACCTCTGCAGGTAAACTGGGTCGTTGACGATCTAAGCGAAGTTTCCCCCTCGCATTTCTTTGAAAAGAATTTTATTTCTATTAAAAAGCTTGAAATACTTTTGTATTATATTTTCCTAGGAAAATATTTGAGATATCTGACTGACGATCAGTAAATGACCGTGTCAATAACAGTCGAATTACGAATTTTAATCTACAGAATTAGGATTTCGTTCTGTATGTACGTAATAATATAATTCCACTCGGAGTTTGCCCATAATTGAGGAAATGACATAACTAGATAAGATCAGATAATTTCGGAAAATATATCATGATGTTTGACAAAGTTGAATCGATTCACCTAATGGATTACATTAGATTAATCAGCGGCAATTCGGAACAATAGGTATCTGAATTGACTTGTAAGATTGGAACGTTCAAGATGGTCTAGCACGGTGCGATTAATCAGCACCCTTTACCGGTCTTTACCAAAGGAATTTAAATTAGGACTGGTGTTATTAACGTTAACCACAGAGAGGCATTGAACTCATCTGTCTAACTACTCTTCCAACTGTAAATTGCATCTTCAGAAGGATCTGGACGGTTTGATTTCTTTGTGAGTTCAATAGGGTTTCAGGACATTTTTCTAAAACTTAGAAGTCGTCTGAACATACTAAAATCAGAAAGTGAATAAAGGTCCTTAGATAGATGAAATCTTGCAAATGTCAGTGTACCAACGATGGAACGTTACAATGAAAATTCAATATTATTTACAGAAATTTTAATAACGCAACAATGTTTCCATCTTCGGTCCATCTAAAATTCATTTCGTTTTCGAAACACACTGGAAATTATTGACATTTCGATTTACCTCAATTTCTTGCCAAATAAAAAATTCCATCGTTGAATTATAAAAGAATCGCCAGCTTCTACCACTACAATGAATTTTTATGAAACAGAAAGCTCCATACTTCGATATCCCATTTTCACATAATCGATACTTTTAGCGGCTCTAAACTTCTACAAAACGAATATCCATCCTCAATTTAAATAACAGTTTTTCGAAAACAGTTTCTAAACACCTATTCTGTGAAATATGAAATTTAAAAAGATTTTCTCTCGAACATTTCTTCACAATGAAGTGAAGAAAAGTAAGAGTTTCACGGGCGAAAAATTCGCAAACAGGGATAGACCGGGACCGTGTAACCGCGATTTAAAGCGCAAATTACGTCCAAGTCTCTGTGGATGGGTTTGATTATCAATTAAGGGGAAGATTATGAGCGTGAGCATCGTTCGAGGTCATTAGGCTTCTAGTCCCTAATTAGCCGGCTAACCTCCACGGATATTAGGTTTGTACGTCATCACTGTCTGACGAGAAACTGTCAGCCGAAAGAAGGAAAGAGAAAACTCTACTGAGCGAGCAACCAAGAAACACGCTATAATTGACATGCGTCGAACCTGCAACTGTGAACCTTTCGATTGTTTTCCGATACGAGTTCCCTCTTCTTTTCTTTCGCTTCACTTACCAACATAGTGTATCAATTCCTTCTTTTGAATTTAAAATATTTCTTTCTTTATGTCTACAATCTGTTCGTTCTTTGTGAGTCTCTTAGTTTTCACTTCTCTATGTGATTCCTCGTATGGGCAATATTTCTCTCGTTTTTAATTCGAAAAATTAGTGTAAATTGTAAAGTACTGTTAGAAACACATATTTTGTCGATGTAACTTGTAATTTTTATTCAAACTAGACAATCTTTGTCGAACTTTATTTATCCATCTTCTATTTGTATTAGATAAGATTATTTGTATGATTAGTGGACAAAATTCAAAGCCAAAAATAAAAAGAAGTGTATGTTTCATATAGAAGCGTACGAATATCTATGGAGGGTATTGTAAGTTGTGAGAACATTTTAATAAATTTCTTTTCCATTATAATTTCTACTAAAAATGATTGTACAACCATCACAGCTTGGTTAGCTCTTAACACGATCGGCAAAAATCTCATCGTTTCCTGATTCATAACCACGACTAAAGAAATGGACTCTCGCACAGAGATTTTTTCCACCCAATAATAAATATTCTATTCGAGTATTATGCCTGATATATCATTACGTATTTTTGCGTATATCGTGTGCATCTTTGCACCTTCGGATTTCTCACGCAAATGTACAAAACCTCCTGTGCACATAAAACTCTGAGCAAAATATCGTGCAAGAATCGTTGATCAAGTTAACCGATGTAAAAATCAGATTCTTCCAAACTTTGTCTCCTTATTGTATCGAAAGTAAAGTCTTGCGACGTTTCAATATAAATCAACAGCATCTCGGAGGAAAATTACTTCATCGCGTCGTCGTCCGCTCCAGCCAGCTATTTTCTTCGGCGAACCAGACCAACGGGTAGCTATTTAGGAGCTTAACACCTCGCCAGGAGGTCCGGGTGGGGTGCGAGTGTAGCTGGTGGCGTTAGGTGGCTGCTAGCAGGCTTGCAACCACTGTGTCACCTTTATCACCTTTATCACCTACTGCAAATTGCCGCCATTTGGATGCTAAACCCCGAAGTCTCGCCTCGCTGACGACTATTTGTAGAAACGCATCGGGCTACGAGAGCGTTGGAAATAGTCTTGGAGACAGAAAGAGGGTGGAAATAGGTTGCACTCGAGTGTTCACATAAGTTTGATCGAAAGAAACAGCATGAAACGTGGAGAAAGATGAAAGTGAGAAAAGAAGAGGATGAGGAAGGTGGGAAAGGAGTTGCAGATATGAAAAGGTTCAAGTACATAGTGAAGTTATTTGAGAGAAAAGGTTGGAGAGAGA
The DNA here is from genome assembly GCF_014825855.1 of Bombus pyrosoma. Classification (NCBI taxonomy): domain Eukaryota; kingdom Metazoa; phylum Arthropoda; class Insecta; order Hymenoptera; family Apidae; genus Bombus; species Bombus pyrosoma. Next base: position 9,712,756 of record NC_057780.1, on the reverse strand, counting down.
AAAGAATGTAGGAACGAAAGTGGAAGGTGTATAGAAGGAAATAAAAGAGGAGAATTAGAGAGGAAAAGGATAGGAAAGAAAAGAATACGTCCTGAGAGGGAAATGAAAGAGAATTCCGGACCTATACGACTGGCATTCGTTTCCGAAACGATTTAATCGGATTACCAAACGGTTTGAGAATACCATGTATCGCGAATTTTTGCTCGCGCTTTGGGAAAATCGAGTCGTTTACCTATTGGAACGACTTTCGATTCAATACGAATGTAAATGTAAATTGAATGTTATGGTATCTACTTGTCTTACTTGAAACAACATTGAAATAATTTATCTATGTCTTTCGAGATTAAATGTATATTTAATTTATCACTTACACGTACAAATCGCATAGAAATGAGTAATTGACGTCGATTGATATAAGCGAGATATAGCGCTAACGTTAGAAGAAATAGTATAAAAAGAATGATAGAAGTTCCCGCGCATTCTGATACCGTCTTCAAATTAATATCCTCAACGATATAATGATAATAAGAGAAAGAGAACAAGAACACTTCGTGTAATACTTGTTACTCAGACGGTTGACTCGCATCCGCGAGTGTATGCTCAAAATTTCCCTCTACGACGAATAAAACCTCACCGAAGTTTTCGTGCTTCTACGAAGTTGGCCAGCTTATATAATGTGCTTCGAATTTCTTTTTCCGCGCTTTTATAACGTCCGCCACGTTCCCGCTCGTTGCACCTATACATTTTGATCTTTCAGCAGCTGTGGCTCTCTCGCGAATCCTCCTTTCTCGCGTAATGATTCTTCTCGCCCCTTTCAAGTTGACAGATTGTTAAGAATACCTCATGGTGAGTAATACTACGCTCCCTACCCCTCAAAGAAATAAACACGTTCGACGTTATATCTCTGCGTAGTATCAAGTAATTTCCCATTGCTATCAATTATCACTAGAGTGCATATTTGTATGCAAATTCATACTTTTTGTAGATAATAGAAAATTATGGATAACAAAGGAGCCGAACTAAAATAGAGAGTTGTTTTATCTATTAAAAATTTCAACGTATAGTCTGCTCCGGATATTTTATATTTTGTTGTATATTACGTGCTATTCCATACATTTTCGAATGCTTGACTTTCGCAAAAATGCATAAAAATTTGCAGTATAATCGCTGCTTTCTACACTAGCATTGCTTGGACGAAGAGGAAAGTTTAAAGTTCGATGGTTATCCAATGTCATCGGCGATTTTCATAATACGAAACGAGATAACTTTTATGAAAGATCAATGGATCAGAAGTTTGGAGGAAAAATGTGAAATGATCAGAGGAACAAGGCACGAGGACCGGTTAAAAGGATGAATTTTAAAGGAATTATAGCACGAACGCGTATGGCTTCGCGTGATTACAGGTTTTCGTAGAGTTCGCTTCGTTTTAACGTTCCGGGCAATTAGTTGTCGGATTCCTCGTGTCCCCTGTATACACGCGTTCGCCAACTTTGCTATTACCGTGTCGACGAAATTTGGGAAACCTTCGAGCCGTAAAGTTTCGAAAATCCCACGAAATTGGCCGACGCTACCGCTTGAAAAATAACCAACCGGTAGCGCGGAACTCACGTAGCTTCGTTATTGTCTCTTTTTGCTGTATTCTCGATTGAAAATCTCGATTGTGGAATATATCGTTCCTTGGATTAGAACAATCGCACAAATCTCGGATTTTTCAAAATATTATACCGGACTGTTATTTTTGGATTTCTGGAAAGTCGAATGGAAGATAATTCGACGGTGTTACCATAAATTGAAAACGGTAAAATTCGACAAAGAAAAATTAGATGAAGTAATATAGATAATAAAGAAATAGGAACAGACGATGTTAAGAAGGGAATAAAATAAGATAAAAAGACCTTATACTTAATAAAACTCCTAATAAAAGAATGTCGATCAAGATATACAAGTACATAAAATATCCCAAATTTAATTAATTATTACAAGTTTCTTACTCGACGAAGGATAAAAAATGGGATGAAGCACTCGACCAAGTAACTGGGTCCAAAGGGTAGAAATCTCTTAAGATTTTCCGAGGCTGCTCGCTAAAGCGGATAAAAGACAGAAACGCAAAGGACGAGGACGAAAAAGACGAAGAGGAGGAGAGCGGAGAGATTATGTATTCGGTTGCTAGACAGGATAAGTGGATCTCTACAGCGACAGTGAATTAAGTTTTCACTGAAAGATAATGTACTACTTAAACCGACCTCTCTGATCAGTTAATTCTTAAAAATTCACGAAAGAACAAACCCATTTGAATATCCTTTTCTTCGACCTCGAATTAGATTTGTATTATGATTCGTGCAATTTCCTCCGACGATGTAGCACCATTTTGCGAAATACGAGTGGGAATTTGAAATTATAACTAGTTCGAGACACAGCAGTGGAACGAATAAACGATATGTATCAAGTATTATATGGTTTAATAGCGAACGAATGATACCAAGTCATTTATAAATGTTTTGAACGAAGTAGGTAATGACACAATCGCGATGGAAGGATATTTTTAACATACATATTTTATCGTATACATGTATCGCGTACATTTTGCCGGACGAAATTAGAATTTAGTTTAAGTAAATTCTTAGAAACTGGAAAAACTCATCAAAAACTCATTTTACTCGCCTCCCTCAATGACCTTATCTTCAGAACTAGCCTATCCTATTATTTTCGATGTATTAATCAGAATCAGCTTCACCGTGACTAACGCGTTAATGATAACTGTGACATTTCAAGAATCTACATACTTCAAATACCCACAAACAACGCTTCTACAACGAGAAAATACCTTAGGAAAACTATGAAGAGTATCGCGATACAAATCTTTTCGTTAGAATTCCTTCGCTTAAACAAGCAAGCCAGAATAAATCAGCTGCGATCAAGAGGAGACGAAATTTCAGAGAAAGTATACGTAAAAGCGAAGGAGTTTAATGTTGGGCAAACAAAAATGTTTTTTCGGGAAATTAACAGGACGGCGAGAAAACAAAATTAGTCACGTCTGGAGGAAAGATCATCGAGTTAGAGGGATTTGTGAAAGAAGAATGCGAGTTCGTGATTAATTGTACGAAGCCAGACAAAGGTTCTAACGCTCTCTGTTCTGTCACACAACGCGTCGATATTCTTACACGAAAATACACCATGGAAGCCGAGATTTCCACGAACGTTGCAAAGTGCCTGGAAAATATTGTACGAGAGAAAAGAAGCAGCAAGCTTCTTTGTGGTAACGAAGTTAGAGAAATACGACTAGTCGGTCGAGAGGTTGGAATTCGCGCAGCTGCGCGAAACTTACAGCCTCCGTATACTCGCACGATCTCTATAAAACATGACACAGGGTATTAAGAACGTTATTCGCGAATTTCGATGAATTGTGGATTCTTTGTCGCGGCAGGTTTGTCTCTCGTTTAAGGAATTTAACGATTGAACCCTGTGGTATGCTGCAGATCGGCAAACATTTTTTGATACGTGTTTTTCTAAAAAATTTCTCAAGTTTGAAAAGAATATGAGAGAGTCGTCGTTAATATCTGTGATATTTAATGATTTTCAAGTTTAAGCTGATATTTTTCTTAATACAAATCAATGTTTACATGTCTGTTCTATGATCTGCGAATAAACTGTGGACCGAGTGCTACGATGTCGATGAGTTTTCTATCGATCCCGTTGATTTTGTTGTAGAAGAACAATGTTCGAACATATAATTCGACGTTCTTAACGAGATTCGTTTCGATTTCACAAGATGCTTCCATTTTTATTTCGAGTTTATAATTATCGCGCCGAAAAATCGTGTAAGCAAATATCGACAATTTCTGGATAATTCGTAACAAATTTCATTACTTCTTGCTACTTCGTAACAAACCTCTTGGCTTTTGGATGAGCAAGTTCTACAATCGCCGGATGGTCTGCAATAAATCCCGCAACCCTTGGTTTGTCCGTTGTAGGTCCTACAACTTGCAGGTGGTTTATGACAGGACCGATGACCACTATATTCAGCAACTCGGATTCTCACGTCCTTCTCAGGATCGCACAGCTCAATTAATTCGAAATACTACAATATTTGACTTGAAAGTTCTTCTACTCTGTAGCATCGGTTAACAAATTAATAATTCAATCGTTATAATAATTAACGCATCATATATCAATATAGATACAGTTAGAAAAACGTAAATTTCTGACAATAAATGTTCCACTGCAGAGCATGCTGACATCTGCACATTCTCTCTTTGTCTATTTTATCATTTTCACGCGCACAATCAATAACTACCCCTGTATCTGCCATACACACACGCTCTTCCTTTACACGCTAATCTCAAACACTCTAATCCTTAAACCTCACACACTCGCAATAAACAAGCAGCCACAATTTCCATTTCAACAAATATTAACTTCTCGAGCGACTTGCGTACTTCAGCTCGCATGTAGAGAGGATCTCGAGAAAAATAGGGGTTTCCTTTCTGAGAGGACTTAGAGAGTGTATATTTCACAAAGAAAGAGGTTCTAAAGCTACTGGAGGCTCTTTTGCCTCTTGCCACGCCGGATATAGCGGAAAAGCGGCCCTGTGGTAGGGATAAACGTTGAACGGAGGATAGGAACGCCAGGGGTTGACTCATCGTGGATGGGTGGGCCACTTCCTATGACGATAAGTTAGGAAGGCGTTTCGCGGATGTTCGCGCCATTTGCGACGAGCGCTGCCCGAGATAATATGGAGCCGATAGACGATACTGGCTCGCCGCTTCGCCGCTATTGCTGATGTATAACGTCAGGGACATCGTTTTATCTCATCTCTTCGAGCGATACGCTCACGTTTTCGGGCATCGCCGTGTTATATATCGCGATCGAACAGCCTGTCTAGACTCTTTGACGCCGTGTGTCGCGTCGACTTGGCGAGAATCAAGAGATTACTCGCCTGTGACGAAAAAAGTTCGAAGGGGAAGATTATCATCTATAGTCGGAGATGTGATAGTATTCTGTTTCAAGATGTTTTATTCAGGGAGCCTGCTTTCTTTTCATATCCATTAATTGATTTCTGTTTAGGACAAATTACGTTGTACATGGTTATATTTCGCAGTAAAATTGATTCGTTCTTATTAAACTTTTATTTGATGATTATAGAAATTCCTAATACAGGGAGGCTAACGGGTTAGGTATTAGAGATGCACAGAAGATGGAGAATGTTGGAAGTAATAGGTCTTGATGTTGCTCTTAACCCTTTAAGTGCTCGCTAAAATAATTTAACAGGGTTGAAAATGGGGGTTCGCATTTTTTTACGACTTCAATATACATACGTACGCATCTCTCGTATAGTTTAGTTTCTCTTATCGTTATTTTCAATGTACGCATTCAAAATTTATTTACAAAAGGCGAAAAGTAAAAAAAACGGTACGATGATAACGACGAATCGCGAGAAAATAATAACGCGAGATACATCAAAGGCCAAAGAACCGGATGGTACATTGCAAATCAAGCTATGATCGTTTAATTCAAACTCTAATTCTCTATTTCCCAGTCACAGAAGGGAAAGACAGGAAAATACGATAACAAAGAAAGATCATTTTACGAGAGATAAAAATCCAAGATCTCACAAACAGTAAAAAAAGCCACTGGTCAATTACAAACCGTAACTTGAACTCAACTCGTTTCCCGTTCCCATAGTGTGTACGCGCGAGTTAAATATCGCAGCGTAGTTATTTCTCGTGCCGAACAAGACCGGAAATAGACCCCCCGGCAGGAAGTCGGCGAATAATGAAACAAGCCGGATCCGTGACAGGAACGCACGCGGCAGGGCGCCGGATATTTCCAGGTGTGCACAGGGTTTCATCGGTATGCGCACGCATCGTGGCTACGCCTCGGGGAACCTGTTTGAGCCGACTGGCAAATTGAAATCGTGCTTCCGTCGTATCTGGCGCCGAGCCCGGAATTTCTCATCGAACGTATTAATTCGACTGAAACGAGTCAAAGGGGAGGGAAGCATCGTGCGAATCTGCTTGCCTGTCTTGCGCGTTCCTACGCCGCGATTTCTAGATTTCTCGTGATCTTGCGTGAGATTGAGAATGCCAGCGTGGAATGCTGCATCGTGGATGTTACGCTGAGCGTTGCGGATCTCGTCTAAACGCGGTTGAGGAAGTCGAGACACGAGGAACACGGTTTACTGATGGACGAATGGAAGTTTAAGAATCCTTGGAATTTGATGCGATGGTGTTAGCGAGGCAAAGTATGAATGTTCAAGTTGTAGGCAGAGATTGTACGCGTGCGATAGAACCTCGTTTATAAGAACAAATTAATTGATTAAACAGCTTGAGCTACTTACACGAACTTAAGTCTCAGCCTTTATTATCCTAGTTACGACGCGCTGTACGAATATGTATTTTCATAACGAATACACGCGATCATTGGCTTGCGTTTGCGAAAGAAATTCCGTGTATCGCAGAAGAAATAATTGAACGGTATAATTATTAACACATTTTATACTTATTTATCAAGAAATCTTTGTGCGATTCTGTAATTAAACTTCATCTTATTAAAAACAAATCGATCGATACTTGTGAGTATACACCAAAGTGCAATAAAGAAGCAAATTACTCAACACAAAATCCTCCATCACTAAATAAACGTTTGCACGTCTATCAAACTAAAGGGACTTCGAACAATTAGCGAAAATGTACAAGGTACGAAAGAATCGAGTAGAGTTGACTATGCTTGCAATTTATCTCGAGCAGCTAATGTATCGCGCGACGAACATGCACGCTGAGTGTTGGCGCTGATTCGAGAAAAAAGCAGGACAATAAACGTCATTCCGAATTATCAGAGTTCAATAGCCCTAAAAACAGCGTCGCAGACAGCGAGGGTAGTTGTCGTCCACTGGGAAACAGAAGCACCAGAAGAAAGACCGTCTGGTGTCGGCCACGAAAAAGCGCTGGCTACATAATGGCGGTAGCGGGGGGTGTGTCGACAAAAATAAACAAGAAGAACACACTAACGGGACATCGGGTGGTAGAAAGGGGTTCGCTGATGTTGTGATAAGGGGTTGAGAAAGGTATTGGAATGGGACGTCGGAGCGTATCGCCGCTAATGCATGTACAACGTGCCAGGAGAAAGAATTGGTAACCGAGCGGCGGATACCGGCGAGGTAATTTAAAATCTACCCTCTCACCCTCTAGAAATAGCGACTGATCCTATCCTGGAATACCTAAAAATCTACCTTGCCCTTTCTTGCCTTTCGTAGACTTCTTATGTTTTGTGGAACCCATTTTTGAAGTTTCTTGGATCTTTAATTCTGTGTAAAAAAATTGCAAGGATTTTTCTGAACACTAAGTTCGAAGGAAGGATTAATAAGGGAAGGTTTATAGAGCTGACTGGTACTGAATGTATAATAAGCGAAAGCGATTCATTTATGCAAGTGGTATTAGATATGTAATTTCGTGCAACGTGTAACACGTCTAATTTTAATTTCTGAATCTTTAAACATACAGTTCTGTACGGTTGTTTGAAACGCTGTACGTGTAGCATGACGAGTAGAATTCCCCTGTAAATTTTAATCCAAGCCATACTTCTACAACAATCTCCCGTGTTAGATAATTTTTAATATGCACAGCTACTTGTCGAAAATTTATGGTCTTATTATGATATTGCACCATAATTTGATATATTTCTTCCATTTAAAATATATTCGTACAAATGTGTTTTATATCCGACGGAGATATAAAACTGTCCATCGAGAATTAAAAATTCAAGATAGAGATCAGAAATATCATATAGCGAACAGAGAATAAAAGGATAGAATGTATTTTTCTACAAAGGAACGAAATCGTTTAATCAAACTCTAAAACCAGCATCTGCGTTTCATCCACATAAACACGAATAATGGAGAATAACAATTTCCTCGTAGCACGTTATATGACTCCATATCCATTATCAGTTTAGTAACCCTTTACCACTTCCTATATAGCCAACCTAAAACACCAACAGCTAGCATCGCAATTAAAAATTACACCGCTTTTAACATCCTGTACAAAGAGAAGCTCATCAGGCTTTGCCAATTGAATTTTACATCTACGAATTCGTTCGAATGAAATTTCAAAGAAAGTTCGCGTTAAACGTGGCCCTTCCTCGAACTACCTTGGCCGTGGTTTCCGGCAACAAAGATTTTACTACACAGAAATAAAAAGGAGAATACGAGGAGAGTTCAGTTCCGCGAAGATACGAGTTCGCGTTTCGAAGCAGATGCTAACAACGCGTTGCTGAATTTCCAGATTAGCATCGCGTTAAAACCAACTACGCCATGGCCGTGTTATAAACCGCCACGGTTTCGTGTCCTCGTAAAAACTTGCTCACTGCAGCATCAAAGATTTGACAAACTTGTTTCACCGAGTGAAATTTTTACTGCTGCATCAGCTCAAAAATCTACATTCATCTCGACAATAGGATGCTGAGTTTATTACGATTCTTTATTTTATTTGATATCTTATCGCGACGAAGTTGCAACATTTTATTACGAAACCTGATTGGTTTTACGAGCTTCGTTGCTTGTTAAGGGAGGTCTTTTTTTATTTTCTCTTAACGTTGGTTTAGATATGATCACCGTAATTTTTTTTATAAAGGAATGATTGCGATATCGCCGATTTTATTTCGTAAATTTTCACTAATTATCGTATCTAGCGTATCCTTTTGGAAAGATAATGTTGTTTCGGAAGATCAATCAACAATAATTAATAAGGATAATCATGAATTTGTATGAAATTTAAGTGTACAGAACTATACAGAACGCACATAATAATAATTATACGAAACGTTCAAAGTATAATGTTCATTATAGTTTAATTTCTTTTAATGTAAAAATTAGAGAAAAAGTAATACAATTAAAGAATTTTCAATTCTAAAATCCAATTATCCTATTTCCATAAAAATATACTTCCCTACCTTCTACATTAATGTTAAACTACATCGAAATTAAATGATTCGACTCTACTAAAAATCTCCCATTACAATTTCAACGTAAGTGCTTTTATTATTAACGCGGATGAACCTGCGGTGATAATAAAAATCACATTATACGATCGGAACGAGTCTGTTCATCGACTTCTCTTAAAAGGAGCAAGCGAAATGATAAAACGTAACGTGAAACGTTTCTCTATGTCCTCGATATCGTTGTCCAATATTCCTCCATAAATTCATGACGCCTTATGTTCGTACGCGACTTCGATTCCCAGTTAAAATCGGATATTAATTATCCGTCAGCCGGACACTCGTTCGGTTCTCGTTGTACTGCCGTTCGACGCTGGCACAACTCGTTTGGTTTCATCTGAGCTTCTTTTATTCACCAACGCGACTTGCCTTTATTCGATCTCTCGTTCCGGGACACTCCATGCGCCTTCCAGCTATCATCTTTCAACGATGCCATCGGATCGTTTCGTTTTTCGCGTGAAAACTCCTCCTCCCTCTGTCCACTATATTTTTCTCTCGTTCTTCTGGCCCGGTTGCTTTTTCCATTCCGATAAACGACACAAGGATGTTACGTAAACGACGAAACATCGAGTCGCCAATCGAACGAGCTACGAATACTACTGCAGTTAAATGTGTTAATATGTGATAGAAGATTCATGGTGGATTGTTGAAAATTTCGATCGACTATACACCATAAATTAAATTTTTAAAAACGCTTTGTAGATCAATACTTTGACCAGTATCTGAATTTTCATTTTTATTTTGTTATGTGCTAGGAAATAATATTGATATATCTTGTATTGAATTCTCCTCGGCTTTTGATTCATCAAATTCTTTTCATATCGAATTTTTTTATACGAATATCGAATCGCTATGACATCGTTGAATGTTTGATGAAATTGCGGTAGTTTCGATACCCTCAGTTTTTGTGAATCAATGTTTTTGTCGCAGAAAAAATATTCGTTGATTCTGCATGGCTATCTTTAATAAGTCGTCAATTCTATAATAATTAATTAAATCAAATTATAGAATTGTAGAATCAGATAAATAATTCATCAGTATCAAAGAAGAAACAGTTAAAAATTGTTTATTCTATGATTTCGCAATTCCTACTATTACTCTGTCTGGTTACATACGTGTGTATTTTACTGTGCCGCGTGTTATTTAATTGAAGTGATACTACGTGATCGTCTGATCACGAATGCACTCGTTCTACTTCCTCGACATCGGCCATGCCTTTAAATTACTTTTAATATACTGTGATATTTAAGAAACCATTAATTACAACTAATTCCATTGAAAACACTTTTCGAATACTTTGACACACAAGAGCAACAGCAACGGGCAAAGCTGATTAGAAAATCTTCACGTCCGCATACAAATGACACCCGTGGCCCCTTTGACCAGTAGCGCGTTCAAGATTCTTGCCTTTGGTGACAAAAGATCCAGGCAAAGCATGGAATAATTCGCAAGGAATTCCTGTGGTAAATAGATGAAAGATATTCTGACGACGATGATCTCTAGCCGATATCTCTTTGAGAGAAGAAAGAGAGAGACTATCCCTGTTTTATGATTCAAATGTAATAAAATGCAAAGATAGTTTCTAAAATCGAACAAGGATTTATAAAATATCCCACATCCTTCTAATAACCTCGTAAAAGATTTAAACGTGAACTACTTTTCACAATTTTTTTATATGAACTATTAATCCACTAAGGGACAACGTTAAATTAAAGCAACGTTCCATTTCCAACTTTTTTCAGTGTATTACCGTTATAAAATTCTCCTATTTTTAACATAGTACAAAAGTACAAAAAGAAATTCTGAAAATTTAATATATTTTTTTGTACGCCATACGGTTAGCTTAATAGGGAAATATCGAAACATATATTTAAAAAGCTTCACACATTTTATAAAGAAGACTCTACAATTTCCACTATCTCTCAACACTCAACAGATTTTCATTCTCGACACATGACATTCCCTAACTGATGACTAAACTAATCTACTCGCCAAATTCAACGCCAGAAACTCGCCTCAAAAAAAGCAATAGGAAATAAAACTATTCGCACCCTGTTTCCAAGCATTCGGTACAATCACGCCCGAGTGAATCGATTAAAGGGTCGAAAACCGATCAAAAGAAATCTTGCCAAGGATATCGGGATTCTTCCAGATCCCCTTGTTTGGCAAGCCGCTGGTCGTCGTGAAAGGAGTACAATTCCATTTCGTCTCGTTGGCCTTCCATAAAAGCGGACGAATGCGAACCTTTTAACGGACCGAGTGTAAACCTACACCCGTGCTCCGTAAGCTCGGCCGTTTCTTTACCCCTTTTCGACCCCTCACCTCGTTCTAGCATTGCCAACCCATTGCTCCGTGGGACACAGCATTCCTGCCCCTTTTGCGACGCCTCCTTACTTTCTGTCACACGTTTTCCGGTAAACGATGCTCGTAGTTTGCTGCCGCGATGAAACTTGTTCCTGGATTCCGTCATCTTTTCCAGCGTAACCCCTTTCAACCCCTTGGGCAACTTCGTTCGTGGCTGTACATCATCTGCGTTATTCGTCAGCCGAGCACGAGAGAGCAAAGAATATTCAGAAGGATTTTAAGGGGTGAATGTATTAAGTTATGGTTGCTTTCGGTGTAAATAGAGGAAGATACAGGGATGGTTCTGCCATTTATTTATCTCTTTTACTTTTTCTTTTTCCTTTTTTTTTTAATATTGATGTTGTCAAAAGTACAGTTGGAAGGAGAGCGAATTTTTGATATATGATTTTTCTCGCATATTATAGAGAACATAAAATTTGATTTGATTGCTCGTAATTTGGTTTAAAAGATTTAATGGATGGATATATTGGTTTTGTTTTTACGAACGAAATAAGTTCCTCAGAAAGTATCCTACTTTTTCATTTGCGAAAGATACGGTGCAATGGATTGAATTCAAATGGGAATTTTTTAAACGGTCGAAGCACGTTAGATTAAATGAAATCCTGTAAAGAGAAAATTGGGTCTGAAATAAAAATGTAAAAGTAGTACCAGATATATTGGGGTTTAGCCAGACATTTTATGATTACTGATACGCGTAATAAATTATTACTCAAGATAATAGAACATAACTGACGACTGATTTTGTACCATAAAATGCTAATAGAATTTTAGTAGAATTTTATGGAAATAGAAATTGAAGAATGTTACAGTAATACGATTTACCTCGATAACCGAAATCAAATAAAAAGAAATGTAACGTTATAATAAATGAAATTTATTTCAAGATTAAATAACATAGTTAAAAGAAGAATCTTAAACTGAATTAATGTTAACGCCTCGACAGACGCATATCGAAATCATCTTCCACGAATGTTCCGACGATTCGGACGATTTACGTTTCACGGTGACGCTTTATTAACGAGATTCTAGCAATGCGGATATATTTATTGCAAGAGAACATCCATATATACGTGTATCGGTGAAACAAGTTCCGAAATAACTGGCCGCGGGCAAACAGAAATAAAAGTGATCGAACAGCGTTGGCCTGGCTCCGGCTTAACAAACAGCCAGCGTCAAACTACAAATACTTCAGCTATTTTCGTCCGTGGAAATTACAAAACTCCATCGACCATTTCCTCTTTTTAATCTCCAAAATGAAATTCCCATAAAGATTCCTTGCTACCTGTCGTTCTTTCAGTATGTCACAATATACTTGCATTCGATTGCAAAGCTGCTATTGATTTTATTCAATAAACTATTTTTCTTTTTTATACATTTCTATTCTTTATTTGTTATCATGCTGCCCCTATACATAGTTATGTGTTTATTTTATCTCAAGTTATTACTTTTTTCTAGTTTATTTCAACTACAGTCGCGTGTATGATCACATATGTCACTATAATACTGTGCACGTTCAATATCTGGTTTTACTACTGCGCCACGCTATGAATATGGTTATTTCACTGCGTCTATTCAGTTAAAAATATATATATAAATTATTGCACTAAGGTGTCATTCAAGAAACGTGGAATTAATAATACATATTGCAATATGAAGCAATTTTTAGACTTTCAATGAGTCTGACCACGAATATCCTTATACACTTATGCTATTGCATCTATCTAATGGAAGACATAAATATAAACTGTTGTGCCAAAGCATCAACTAAAAATTAAAATTAGCGATAATTGGTGTAATATGAAGCAATTTTTGAATAATATACTTTGATCTCTAATCGCACACCTAAAAATCCTCAGAGAAGGCTTCTTCGACATTTTGATCAGTATATAATAGTATCGAAATAGTAATTCAAACCGTTTGCATTCACGATAATTGACCGTGAAATATTATCAAATTTCGAAGCCCTACGTCTCGTTGACGAGCAAAATAAACAACGAGCACTCTTTTGCGTAAACAACGAAAATGTTTCTCAAAAACTATCGAGTATTTAGTAGCCTTTAATTTGTTGCAGCATCTGTCGTGGTCTCAGGTAACAGTAAACACTATATAGGAGCAATGAAAAATTGTTTCAATAAAAAAACGAAAAATTTGTATAGAGAAAAAATTAATGAATTGTTATGAAGATGGTAAATGATCGTATATGTATAATAACTGCTATTAAATAGCAGGTTAACAAAGAGAATTAATATGACAAATATGGGAGTATATATATGTATTAATACATCAAGATTTTCCATTTTTGTACACTGAAGTTTCTATTGGAAATATAATAGACAGTTTAACATTAATAGAGCGGATTCGTCGGTGTCATACCTAATTCATTAATATTATACTTAATTATGTCAGTATTCATATTATGAATTTCTATATATACTCTACTATTATACATTTTTATCGTAAATAGAGAATAGAAAAGAGTAAATATCGAGTATCAATTACCTACATAAAGGTATTTTATAGCAACGACTATTAAAGCTAGCGTTTCGAACTGAACCTCTGAGATACCCGGATACAGAAAAATTACCCGGCTAACCAGGTATATCATGAGAAACTCAAATACATGAAATAATCGAGAGTTTTGATACCCTCCGAGGTTAGCTTACTATACTATGTAATACAAAACATACGTTGTTGGTACTCAGTTTTAAGTACTGCAAAATAGAACCTGTCTTCGGTTCGATCATTGTATGTGTATATCATCTTGATATTTTAATAATGTCCGATCAGCGGCTTCTCCTTTGGGACTTGCAGCGAGTTTCGGCTATTTCACGAATAATCCGCGTACCCGGGTATCTCGTAAGTTAAAGGCTTAATAACTATAACTTGAGAGATGGAGAAGGATCGAGAAAACTTCGAAACTCCTATAAACAAGGTCGATACAACGGACAATCTCTTCGTCAATTAACGCGCAAACCTTGGTATTCTTTCGTGCTAATTCGATAGCCCTTAACCGCTTGGACATCTTGGCGTGACTCGCGAAAATATCCAATTGGAATCAGGTAAACAGAGAATTTACAGGGACAACGATGAATCGTGCCGGGCAGCCGCTATTAGCCGCCGATTATCGGAGTAATTGCGGCCTCGAGCAATCTCGAAAAAGTTAAACAACGGCCAGTTTATCCGGCTTTATTGTATCGATTTACGCCTCGTTATTTTCACTGCTCCCTAACGTGGCTACCAACTCCGGGCATTAACGAGTGAAACCCTATTTTCCCTGCACGACCTCCATCCTTATCCGACCTTTCGTTTCGCGTCTCTCACATCCCCTGTTACGCTTCGCCGTCGTAATTATATCTCTCGCTCCCTTACGAAGCGCGACCGAGACTTCGTCGAGGATCCATAAATTTCCTGCAAGAATTCGCGGCACGTTGCATCGTCGAATTCCCGAAATTTTCTTGCCAAAAATATCTCAGAAATTCGTCGTCGACTTTCGTTTCGTCGACAACTTCCAACGCCCTGCCTGCCTTCCTTTTTGTCCTTTTACTTTTACGTACATGTGTATCTTCTCTGTATCTTCTTTTTGTCGGTTGCAAGCTGAAAATTCGAAATTCTCCTCTCTTTTCTTTTTCACGTGTGTATTCTGCGGTAGCGGTTTGTATTTATTCAGCGTGCGCAAGTGCATGGAAGGGTGTGGCGGGAAAATTTGAAAAGATAGGAGATGGGATGTGCGGAGTTGCTGGAATTTTTGCAGGCGTGTAACTCGAGTGAGAGAGGTATTTTTAGGTGGGTTAATTGAGGCTACTGGTAAAACCGGGTGCTAGATCGTTGAATTGGAAAGTTTGAAATTAAAGTTGGCCAGTACGCTTTTCTCCTTTTACGTATAGTACTTCCAGATTAGATCCCGTATCATCAATTTATTATTACGACACGATGAAATTGATTTTAAAATTCCGATAGATATACCATGGAATATTGGCATCCGCAAGAGTGGGATAAATTCTGGTACAATTTTTCAACAACATTTATAACAACGCATTCTAATAAAGTTCTTTATACAGAGACTATTCATCAGTTTCTCAGATTTCTACAGTTAAGATAAGGAAGCTTCTCTTAAGCTCGTAAAAAGACTTATCTCTTTGATAAGTGACAATTAAAGCGATCATCTGGTCGCATAGACGATCGATCGGTCCTCATAGTTCCGTCATTTCCTTTCTCTTTTTCATCGCGAACGTTCCGGAAACCATCAAGAGAAAGTAATGGAAAATGCGGTCGTAGAAAGGCACGGCATTATCGGAAATATTATTTTCCTAATTTCATGAGAAACGACAAATTGAAGCATGCTAATTAAAACTGCCGCGCTGGACGGCATCGATGCATCGCCTGGTAATTAAACATGCATCGTTCCGCGCGTGAATCGCGTTCGCGGCCCGTTCGAAACGTGCCATCTTATCATGTTCACCCGTGCGAAATTAGATTCCATCACATCCGTGCGTGCGAACTCCGTTCGGATCGCTTGAACGGATTTTGGGTATTAAAAAATCAATTAATCTGAATAGTTCGTGTAATTCAGTTTTCTGGGAATTCAGTTAATATGTGTTTTTAACTAAATTCGTGTAAGAGTCGAGGGAGTGGTATTAAATCGTTAATAAATTATCATGGAATTCTGTAAATTGAGGGGATTAATAGGACAGAAATTATAGTGATAATTTATTTATCCCGTCTGTTCTGACATTCAAGATAATTTTCTTGTAAAGATATAATATAACTTTACCAACATATGTAAAACATCGCAATAAAAGCATAAGATTTGGCAAATGTAAATACGCATTGACTAGTCGATGCACGAATTTACATAAGCTTTTATCGTATCGAATAACAATAAGTGAGAAATCATTATGATACACAGGAATGTACGTTTCTCTAGAGCCGCATCACACAAATTCGGCCATATCGATAGAGATACGTCGATCGTGTAACAAATTGCATCTCGAGTATACGTAACACAAATTCAACGCATTCCTTTCAACTAAGCACAGTCTGATCAATATCGAATTTATCGGAACTTATTAATTTAGTTCGTTCGGAACGTGCATGATTATTAATTTCGATCGATGTTGTTCTTTTAACCAGGTTCATCGATCAGCAATTTCCATTCACGTTAACGAGAGAAAACATATAAAACGCACAAAATCACTGACGTCCTCATTTTTTCTCTACGAGCAAATTACAGGATGTCATTTTCGTCCAAAATGTTCATCGTATCGAGCCTTCCTTTTTGACGCAGAACGTAAAAAGCTTGTCAAACTGTTTAATTGACGATGCCATATGCAGATCTACTTCCGTATCTCCAACATTTTATATTTATAGAATACAAGTTATTCAAAAATGCCTAAAAATATTTCACCAAAAAGACCATGACTCTATTAAAAAAGATCAGTAAACATAAAAGATAGGGAATAAATTCCACGCCATCGTGTTAATCACAGATGGCATCACAAACGCGACAAATAGATAAATAACGTGCGAAAATGTTGATACGAGCCTCGCACAGTTCGCATATACGCGAAAATAGATTTCCATGCGAATAATGGCGTTTGAGCACGGTTTAACGTGCTTCTATCTAAACACGTGGCTAAACAATTTTTCAACGAGCCATATACCGTGGCAATTATTAATCACGCGTGCGGCACTATCCACGAATAGCTGTCCCCGGCGTGTACGTGACGTTCCAGACTGGACTATAACCGGACTCGTGTGTTTGTTACATTAAAGAGAGATTAGGAAACCCGCATAGACGCGTGTGTGCATTGTATACCTTTGACAAGACGAACGTCAACCGACGATTCCGACTAGTGGCCGTAATTGTCTTGCAGAATGAAACTTCTGAAACGCACACAGCATAGACATTCACACGTATTCAGACATTTTGATCGATTTGTAGTAATAGTACGTACGTTTTATCAAGGTGTACAAATCAATGATAAACTGGTATTTCTGCGAAGATAAACAAGATGCGAGCGCAAATTTACCAAAAGCCGAACGAATTCTATATTCAAGCAGAAGCAGTAACGAAGTTGTTAGCGAGCTTCTGTTGTCACTCGGAAGTAACTCAATCTTAACCCAACGATTACGAGGGAACTTTGTTGCAAACACCTCGATCCTTTGCAACAAACTTTAATTGAGAAGAGACCCTTAGCCGCGAACCGAATGGGTGTCATTTTCCATCGGAGATAATGTGAAATCTTGTAACACGAGATACCATCCGGGAAATAGTTACAAAAAAATCTCAATTAAAACCCACCGTTTCGTCCCTCCGCTCCTTCACAGAGGAAACTATTATAATATCGAAAATCGAAGACCAACGGATCCAAAGTTTCTGAGTAATAATATTCTTGCCGCTGGATACAATGTCAGTTCTCACCGGTATACTCGACGATTAAGAAATATAAGGAACTACGAAGTCATCTGAAGACGATTTTTTGTCAAGTTTGTAGCATTTTTCGGTACATAGCATTAATATGTAGTATATATCTAGTATTATAACAAGCGGAATAAATCAAAGAAAACTGGAACACTACTACAGAGATCATTTTCCAATAACATGAAGATACGATGTAAATTGAAACTCGAATCACAGCGAGATAAACAGAACAGGATTTACAATTTGTATATCCTTTACGAAATCAAGGAAACGAGGTAGCAGAATCGTAGAAGAAGACTTCGTTACAGTCAGAACGAGAATGAATAAAAATGTAAAAGGCTTATTAAAACAATCATTCGTCCGCAACATGGAACACCGTGGAGGGCGTACCTTTTTAAAGCGACGCACAAAGGGAGTCTCTCTTTTTCTTTCTCCCTCCCTCCCTCTCTTTCTCTCTTTCTCTTTTTCGAGTTCGAAACGAAAATGAACAATCAGAGGGAAGGGGTTAGGGAAAACTTCCGAAGACGATAAAAACCGTGGAAGCTCGCGGAAAGGACAGATAGCAAGCGGGCAAAAAGATGGGGGCGTAAGAAAAACTTTAATTGCGGTTTATTCTGTCTTTTGTCTAGGAAAGACAATTAACAATTATACGTTTTTCCCGACGGTTTCTTCTCTCGTGGTCCGGGTTTATAGCTTTCGGCGCAGGCTTGTGCAAATTCTGCGCCTCGCAAAAAAGATTCTCATCAGAGAACGGAATGAAATCCCACCCACTTTTCTATAATACTATCCACGTTCCTTCTCTTTTCATCTCTGTCTTTTTCTTTTCTTTTTCTGGTTTCCATACATAAGGTGTCACAAAACACGAATAACATATTCGTGCTGTCGACTCTAAACGTTAGAAACACATGATGCAGACAATTTTCGCTTGTGACTTACTTTTCAAATTAGGAAGAATTCTATTTTATGCTAGAAATACACTGGCATTAACGAGTCAGCTGACCAACCTCTTTATCTCTTGGTCTTTGTGATACCTATCTGGAATCCTGCTGTTTCGGTTGCTTCTGCCTCTTGGAATATCTGTCAGCTGTCGTTTATCCGTGGCGCGGATGACACGCGACACACGTGTTTCCTAATCTGTCTTTGTGACGTGATGTACGCACGCGTGCACTCTCGATTCGCGTACGCGACGACGACAAGGGTTGAAACTCGGAGATGCGCCTCCTCTCCCTTCCTCTGATGAAAATCTTCGACGACACGACCTGCGGAACTTGGCTCGTAATTAGAATCTAGGACTCATTTCTCGCGTTCCATATTCGGCTATGAATATTTCATGGGTGTAAGTGTGATTTCTTTTCGGTTGAATTTTGACTGACAACTGCAGGATCAATTTATTTACGAATTTGGAAATAGACAAGGAACGATGGATAGAGAAACATCTAAATTATTTGCGATCCAATTATACATTTCGTAACTGTGTATCCCAATAAAGCATAAACGCGTTATTACGCAAACGACGATACGATACAAACTTTAAAAAGGACATAAAATATCGAAACGTCCAAGTCCATCCCAATGGACCAGGATACAACTGAGGCGAGTTACTGTACATAGACTACTGTCTGAAACTTTACGATTATCGTATTTCGTAAAATGGAGGAATTTAAAACAAGGAAATTTCCCTAGAACTCTTTACTGCTTCGGAGAATCTATTCCTACAACAATTTGTTGAAGCAAAGGAAAGGTATTATTTGATATCCAGACTGCAAATATTTATGCATTCATGGAAAATTCGAAGATGCATGTCTAGTTAATAAAATGAATTTCCATGTAGATTTCACTTCTCTATGTTCGCACAAATTTAAATTTGCTTATACACCCGCAGTCTGTTGATATCTGTAGCGCTTATTTCGAATTAATAACAGAAGTTTGCTACATATTCAGTATATTTATGAAAATGATCGATGATGTATATTTTGCCTAGGAGTAGCATGAGAAAACGCAATTCGCGAAGAGCTCTTAGGACGATGACATCGGTAGAGGAGCCGGTTGGCAGATTTCACCTCGCGGTCAGACGCGTCGTTTGCGCGAACCAACAGAAAGCAACGCGAGGATTGTAAGAGGAATGAAGAGCCGGTGCTGGACCGGCCAACAGATAACGCGAGTGAAATGTGCGCGAGCATTATTTTTCCTGGGTAAATGTCCCGTAATAGAAAAAAGGAAGATCCTGGAGGACGCAGCTGCACGCTCATACAATCAGTCTCTGCGTCCCAGGGAGGTTGCTTTTTGGTGGTGGAGCGGAGAAAAAGGAGGAAATGAAGAGATTTTTCTTTTGACATTTAAATGCGTGATTTTTTCAGGTGAAATAAAATATTTTGAGAAATTACTTCTTTATATTCTGTTCAGACAGAAATAATTTAAGAAATTCGTATTCTTCTTTTGTTGTTCGTTTAGAAAGGAGATTTATTATCATCGTAATTCTATAAAACTGCATTATATAAAACAATGTTTGAAGTATTTTAGTGCAACCGCGCTTCAAGCGTTCATGAAAGTAGCAGCTGCGCTTTCTTATAAATTTATCCGCTTGTGACGATAGTTTATTCTTCGATAGTGTAAAAATGTAATCGAATATGGAAAGGAACAAAAGCGTGGAAATATATTGAGGAAAATATATAGATGCATTTTGGAAATATAACTATGTTTCCAAGTGAGAAGAATGCATTTAAAAGTAAAAAGAAAGAAATCGATTTAATAAACATTCGTGAGCAATGTTTGGAAAAATAATCAAGGGATAGATATTTAAATCCTCGGGAATATTACGGGATGAATTGACGATTGTGTACGCGGCACAAATTGATTATACTAATAAAACCGTTATTAAAAGCATTGTTAAAATTGTCACGTGTTTTTCTTTGACTTTATGTTACGTACAATCAGTGAACTTTTTAATATAACTCGTGCTTTTTGAATTATTACAGTCACGATGCAGCACAGAAGTACCCAGATACTTGTTTATTTTGGACGTAATTTAATTACAAAATATACATACACAGGTAAAAGAACAATCATTTTATTCTTTGTTATCAACATGATAATGTATGGTAGACTATAATAACGAGATGAAATTGATTATTAAAGGCGATGTTCGACAATGAAGATAATATCCGCGAGGAATGAGCCTAATTTCTGAATTATACGAAAAGTTCATTTAAACTTCAAAGCGAAAGAGAAAACTATTATAGTAATTGAATTACGTTGTACCTCTTTTTTTTTTTAAACGAGAACGTGGTAAAGAATTTTTAATTTTTTAATAAGCTCTATCAACACGATTTGTTATCCCACGTGCGAGAAAATCTTACGGTTAGATAGTAGGACTCGTTAAAACCAAGCAAAATTTTCCTCTACAATTTCTTTTTATTCTGTCATTTAACTTACTCCGATTACCCATCTTATTATTTCTAAATTTTAAGTACAACTTTTTCAATCTTCTTCTCCACATAAAATTTTCATTATTGATTTCTTTCTTTTCTCTTTATTTTTGTACATTTATAACATTTCGCCAACAAGTTAAAAGTCTAGAGAAATAATGAAGAAATAACTTCGAGCGTAAGTAGAATGAGTCTCGGTAGGATCAGCCTTAACATTCGCCTTCGTTAAATAAAAAGTCCAGAGAGACTTAATTTATTAATCGCGTAATAGAAATGGTTTCCCGATAAGGATAAAAGATTTTGTGAGTCTGGAAGATGGTCGCAGAGATGATCTCGTGCACTTTCTTCATTTTCCGCCACTTTGGCTGACCAGCGGTTTCAGAGTCGGTCAATCGGTCCAACTCGGCTCGGTCAACCGATATCAGTGATCTTGAAAGGGCGCCGCTTTGCGAAACTCAAGCACGACCACTCGAGAGATCGTTTGCCTTCGATAAAACTTCCCCTTCTTCGTATAAGGGGTGGACCATTCGAAAGCGAGTATATTTTTCGCACACAGGTATTTGTTGTAGTCAAGAAGAAGTTCCAAAGGAAGATATGAAATAAACACAAAATGAATCAAACGTTTTTTTTTTTTTCGTTGCACAGAAAACTGTTTTCAAGATTAATCGATTGCTAGTAAAGATTTATTATTCAAACTAGCATTTTCATCGGTAGTGATTACCAACGACTAAAATATAAAACTTGTATAAAAAGCAAAAAAAAAGGAGCTTTTATCCATATATTTCGTGAAAAAATCATTCAAAAAACGCCAAAAATATACAGTTGTAAATCTACAAAAATTCTATGATAAATTAGTAATTGGTACTTTCAACAGTTTTGGTAGTTCTAGTATTATAAATGTAAAATGTTGGGAGAGAACAAGAGATGGTAGAGATAAATTGGATATAATAAAGTACTATCATTAGCATACCGTTAAATTAATGCCAAAGGACCGTAGATTAGGTAAGAAATGAAATTAGTAAACTTCTCTCCGTATTTACAAAGATTGCAATCGTAACCACGAACAACTTCGTTTACACGAAGTTCAATTACAATCCCACAATGCCGGTTTGCAAAGCTGCGACTTCCTTACCTTTGTACTTTAAAGTTTCAGGTATTGATTTCATCTCACCGTTCTCGCAGCAGGCAAACCTTCATTTTCATGATACAATTCGGTAACGCCGCTTTGAAATTAAATAGAATCTTTCAATTAAGATGTAGACAAAGGAAGAACATCAATTAACACGTTATAGTAATACGTGATAATCGTATCTTTATCCTTGTAATTTTATTTCGCTCGTTCAACTCTGTATAATTGCATTCTACCAATTAGCGAATGTTCTCTCGTATCTTAAACTCTTAAAGTTTATCTTTAAATCCCCCCTTTTACGTTTCTACGTATATTAATCTTAGATTAAAACAAAAGATTCTAATAAATTGTAATATTCGTTTGTCACGACAACAAAGAAAATTCGGATCGTAGAGGGCCCATCAAACCATAGAAAGATTTTTCACACTCCGAAAAGAATCTGATCAGAAAAGCTCTGTCCTGTGTATAGATAACGTGCACAGGATTCCATTTAATCTATGTTTCGTAATTTCCTTTTCAATCCTCTTTTAGATTCTTCTCCCAACTTGCACATTTTCGTGAATGTTAATTATATCTGTAGAGATAGTTACGAGAACACCCGTTATATAGTTAGCCACCAAGCAGTCCACGTTTTCCTGCTAAACGCCCTTTCACAATACCGTGCATTGATTCCGGCAACGCCGATACCAACGACCGCCTCCAACTAACTTCCATTCCGACGTTCCGTCCTCACGACTTTACGCTTGCCACTGCTATGCGCCGTTGCAACTTGGAATTATCACTCTCGAGGATGATACACAGCTAAGTGGAACGTCTTTCGCTGAATATATAGCTCGAATCCAGCTATTCTATCGCGAGTACTGTCCATTTAGAAACGGGACAAGCTTTGGATTTATAGTATCAATGGAATACTTAGCCTCCCTTAAGCTCCACGATATAATCATTGATGATAAATTATCGTTAGGTGTATAATTGATTTCGGTGCAATTTTGATTGGAATTTTTTAATGGAGCTTTACTTATAAATCTTGTAATGAAAATTTAATCGCTATTCGATTATTTGCTGCAACATTGTGTATGCATAGATGGTACTTCTTTGGAAGAGCATGAATTGAAAGAATAACTGAATTTGAGATAATTATTAGAGACGAATCAATCTAAAGGGATGGGATTGTTCGTCCGTCATAGGATAATTATTATTAGAAGACACATTTAAAATGATAATGAATTAGTTATAGTTGGAAAATGAAATTAACACAAACGTTGAACTTCTATATCAGAAGGGAATGTGAGTTATTAGCGTGTTCCTAAAATTTGATTTGAAAAGATTCTTTAATCGAAACGAGAGTTACCGAGGAATTTCATCTGTGTGAATTTTGAAAACAAATATTGATACTTATACCAGATTCAAATAAATAGCTAATAATGAAAAAGGAAGTATAGACTTTGACACTAATTAAGTTTCAAAGTCGCAGGCCAATCGTGTACGACTGCAAACCTAACTTCGGGTAGGTCTGGATTCCGTCTGGATTAAGATCCGCGTTAGATTACTCTAACAAGGTTAAACTTATCTAACCTAGATTAGACTTATACTGGCATATATCTAATCAAGGCTTGGCAACTATATCTTTTCGATTCTACTATCTAAAATAATACAACGATCGAATTTCTGCAGTCTGTACTCTCGCATAACGCACAAAAGTATAAATCTAATAAACACATTTAAACACAAACACAGAAGGCGACAAATATTTCGTGTATTGTTTATATATTTTGTATTTTGAGTTTGTAGCATTAAATTATTCCAATAAACCGTGGTTCAATAAACTGAAAATCATACAAAATTGGAGGAATTCACTTTTTCCAAATCGAACCCAAGTAACATAAATAAAAGCTGTTGTTGCACTGAATATTTCCTTCTCACATTTATTCATTTTAACAACTAAATTATTCGGTTCGTACATTCCTTGTCAGAGTTCAACTTCGCTCTCAGTGCCTCATATTATCCATTCAAAAATACAAAAACACGTTTTCTTTTTAAGTTCCCCGAGAAAGATCGAGAAACTCGCACTTTCGACGGAAATAGACTCCTATCGATGCGAATGAAAAACGATATCTTCGCGTCTCATTGATCAAAAACTGCGAAACTTGGTGAACTATCGAGAGCTCGGAGAGTCTTCTAACGAGAGCATTAAAGATTAACAAACGAAGGAAAATCTTCGAGCCGTCTCTTTAATAGTAACATCGACCACCATCGATCGCGATGCTTGTACTCAATAAATCGTCTCCTTTTTACGCAACTGACTGGCGGTTGGTTCGCAATAAAGACAGGCAAATTCATTCGCTATAATTTCACCACGTAAACGTAAAACCACGGTAACAGCCATTTGAGTCGGCGTTTTTAGACGTTTCGCCGGGCTCGTAATTAAAATCGAACGCGAGACAGGGTTATGCTTGGGGGGTCGAAAGTACGCGAAACCGCTACCTGAATCGAATTAAAAAAAAAGAAATAAAACAGAAATGAAACAATGGAAAATACAGGAAGAGGGGAAGGAATAGGAAGAAAATTGTAAAAAACAAAAGAGTTGGTTAAATAAAGGCGAAAGGGAACGGAACAAGCACATCGTTTCCAACGAAACCGTACGTAATTTCTCGACTGCATTCGCGATCCTGCGTTCGACTGGTCCGCGGGAAAACGCTCGAAATATTGCGATCGCAATTGCATTATTCCGCGGCCGTACCACCCGGTGTTTCGACGCAGAGAAAGTTTAATTGAAAAGGCTCGTATAAATATATGTATATGTAGTACGTATACATATATGCCATGTTATCGATAGTTCATCGATCGAATTGTACCATACGATTTTAATAAGTTTATTTCAATCGGGCTAGTACTGATTGAACGAGCCACGAATATCAAATACTTTTCGAATTTCGTGAGTATTGCCGATTCGACGCGTCCATCCGCAGCTTCTGGTCCAACGTTCGCCTCAGTTATCGTTCGATCCGTTCCGCGGATTATATTTTGTCCCATTAACTCCGTACATCCGAACGAACCGCTGCTGATGTCATCAGTTCGCGTCCAGTTGCCAATTTCGCAGTTTTCTCCGACGACCTGCCGAATGAACACGAACCACGCACCATCGACTACATTAATATCGTTCCACCGGTTACTGGGTTGTAATTCATATAATTGCAAGCAGACTTTTTGTTAAAATTTAGTTCGTTTCGCTGTTTCACTTACTAATGGAATCATAAATTTATTGTGAAATTAGAGGAAAGCAGTATAGAAAGTTCTAATGAGAAAATTATTAATTCATCGAGTTCAGTGTTATCGTGCGAGGCAATTTTTTACGAGTCAGTAGGATTTCGTATGTATTAAGTTGATGTAAAGATAAGTAGACAGATAATGGAAATAGATATCAATCAAAAAATAATACTCAAGTATACAACGCTGGTACTAATTCGATACAATTTCATTGATACCTTACTTTCATTATCTCTTCACTTATTTTTTCTCTGCCTGTATTAGGTACATGCTCCACTGTCCTTTAAAAAGTAACCCTTAAAAAATCTTGTTGCATGTTTCAACTCCAAACACAAAGATGAATGCGATTCTTGTCTATGAACCTATTAAGATATTCCATTTAATAATATACAAATTGCACGTTTATATATACAAGCACACTTGTCGTATAATTTTCAGCATTTAAGATTGTTCTTCGAACATATCCCGCGCGTGTTAGGAAACGCCGTGCATACATGCAGGTGTGTTTGTCCTCGCGATTACTCGAGAGGGTAGACTCGTAAATTTCGCGAGCCGATAAGAAGGAAATTTATAGAGTTCACCAAGTTCGATACCGGGATAATATTGGTTTTATCAAGGGATTTCAAGCGTTCACGAAATCCGAGTTTCTTAAACGATCAGTATCGTGGACCGACGTTGGGTAAATAACACGATTTTAATGGCTGTCCTACGGCCGATTACAGGCCCCTTACGGTAATTATAGTTTATGTCCACTTAATACTAGAACTACCACATCAGTCAAATTGACTGGTTTGACAATTTTATTTTAAAATTCTTACTTCCTGTTATATCTTTTCCCGCGATGATGTAATGACTCTCGCAACGATAACTAGAGGAATAATGTAATGAATTTTATTTTGTTTTTTATGTATCCAAACTCAAAATAATTTTGTATCGAGGCTACCTATACCAATATCAGTCAAAATGACTGGTACTTGCGAAAGTGTAAAAGGGTCCTGCAATCTGTTTATCGAAACCCAATTAACCAGTTTACTCGTTTTGTACAACTTGCCACACGTTTGTAAAATTTTTACTGCGTATTATTCGATATGATGATATCAGTCATCAGGAAAATTCCAGATCGATCGCTAGATGGCTAGATACTAACGCTAGAAATACCACAACAGTTCTACAATTTTATAAATGTGTCAACCCTTGTTTAGGGATCGTCGTCCCAGATGGATTAACAATACCGAAAAATGTACTACATAACATGGAATTCCTTCTGTAAGAAAATAATAAATCAATAAATATAAAAATATTCTATTATTACGTATTTTTGAAAGACCAATCATTTTGACTGGTTTTGGTAGAAATAGCGTCGTGTTAACTATCGGTAGTTCTAGTGTTAACGAAACAATATCCACTTTTCCAGTAATTTATATAGCGAATTTGGTTTCTAATAATCGCGGGATTAGAGTACAGAAAATTCATTAAACCAGCGTAGCAATATAATAATTAATTTTAATTAATAAATTAATAAATTAACTTGAATAAAATTGAATAACGCGGTATTAACGTAATCATTGTGTAATAATATTTAACACAAATTTATATAAGGTTCTTTATTCTTTTAATGTGCTTGATTAAATCAGTAGTTGGTAATTATCGATTATTTAAACAACCATTGTTGATAATGAAGAAAGGTCAAAGGATACGAATTAATCAGAATGAGGCGTTTCTTTTGAAAGGTATTATTTCACAAAGAAATGACTCGATACAGAAGAAGAATGTGTTCGTTCCGTCTACTATTGGAACGTTGGCGTTCTTCGCGAAGCAATGCACAGGCGAACCGATTGAGCGGGCAAAAATAATTGGAAAATAATTCTGTCGATCGGAAATCTTTCCTTGGTCGCGCAACGGGTAACGTTCCTCGTTACTTTTTTCCATGGGAAACGTTGCGTACCCTGTAAAACCTGTCATTGCTTAATAAAAGACTTTGTTTCAAAGGATCATTTACCGATGTGTAACATGATAAATTGTACTCAGACTGTTTAAAATATTTAATCGATCGATCGTAAAACTCGTACGACCAAATATGCCATCATACTGAAGTTATAAGCACGTTTCAGTTTCAAAACACATCGTATAATTAATACAAATATTATACAAAACAAAAGATATTCTCCCATTACCTTAACATATTCAAATTTAGTAAATTCCAAATTCATAATATTATAAAATAAAATAAGCAAGCTAAATGTATTCCATCTTCGACTGACTCAAATTCAACCATGATCAATCGTCGTTTAAACTAACTCATGGCAAATCTCTTAACCGGCTCTCCACTATCATCAAACCTATTCGCACCAGTCTAATCTATCCAAACCTGTTCAAACCAATCCAAATCGAAATCAACCGCAAGAAATATCCTCTCCAATACTAATCGTTCGAAAAGCACGACTCCAAGCATGAATCAAGAAGATCATAAGTAGACTAACTGTGTAAATTGAAATAAACAGGAACTTATATGCATCGTGTCGCATTCCCGCGCTTTTACTGCCGGCTCATTTCATTTCCGACTGGCAGCAGTATGGTTTTATTGGTGTTACGACGTTATGGTCTTCCGCCGTTATTGTCACTCGTTCCCTTCCATCGCTCGTTCTAACCGTTGACGAACCGACGAGGACGAAGACCCGACATCGTCCACCAAATCCTTCGTTGAGTTCGACCAAGTGGCCACTTTATGACTCGTTTTTTCTTCACTGAAATTAAACCGACCTCTGTTCAACAATTTCGACGAGCTGTTTTTTACACTGCACGCACCTTACACGTTTTGAAAAGTTTTGCTCTTAAGGGAGTCGTATTCTTTTCTTTCATTCTTCTACAACTCCAAGGCGGTTAAAAAAAGAAAGCTTGATTATAGGGAAAGTCGAGCTAATAACAGAAAATTGATACGAGAGATCGTAGCAATGTTTGACTTGGCTGATTTCGTTTTGATTATATCCCCGTTTAAAAGTCTTAGAACAGTTACTATGTTGGTTCTACAATTAGAGAAAATGAACCTGCATAACGAAGATTTATAAACAAATGGCATTTAATTTAAACTACGTGCTATTAATATGCTTACAATTTGGTTGAGACACAATTCAGAAATTCGATTAAAAATACACATTATAAGACTTTCGCATGTATCGTATGTAATACAATTATATCGTAAACAAATATATAAATATTTCAAATAGTGCATAATAGGAATAATGTTAATGTTGGATTTAATTGTTTATAAAGTAACAATTTTGTTTTGCATCGATAAAAGCGCGCTAGTCAACGTTCCCAACTCTCTTTTTTTTTTTTTTTCAAAAAGATCCGAACTTAGAAAGTGTGAAACACGTTCTATATAAAGCAATTTTATTTCGATTTTGATTCTACAATTTCCATAGCAAGGGAATTCTACGCGAAATATAGAAGGCGTTTTTGAACGAGGTGCTAGGACGAGCGTCGTTTGAATTTAACTAGCAATATCGTCGATATATCGATGTCATACCGTCTCGTATCAAATATATCATAAATTTTTAGTACCCGATTGCGTCACACTCGATACGAACGACGATGGCCAACAAATGAACGTTATTTATACATTCATAACCACGTAGAAGAAATCTTAACTTTATTGTTATTACGAAATAAAATCCTTCGCGAAAGTTTTACATATAAACAAAGAAAAGATATTTTACTTCTATGCGCCAACTATGTAACTAATTTAGTTAATAATCTTTTGGTTTTGTGAAAATCTACCAAAACATTGTGTATTATCGGGAAAACGATTAAAACAACCCTATCATTCTATTCCGTTATTCGATTTTCGTAAAAGACTTATTAAACAGAGTCAATTCCTACCGATACAAATCTCAAAATTGACGATTTTCTAAATACATCTCAGTCCGCTAGACTGTATGAAATACGTTACTCTACACGGAAACTTAAATAATTTGTGGCAATAGCAAGTTTTGATTGGAAAAGCAATTGAAACGATGAAACCCTTCGGTTCTCTTCATTTCATTTTCTTCCCATACTTTCATCAGTCTAAACGGACCTCCGTTCGCGTGTGAGAACAAGCCATAACTCAGGAATTCTATTGCCGAACTTAGGTTATAACCGCAAACTTCCTTTTAAAGGTCTATCGATTCTAAAAGTTCTTTGGTTAATCCCACCCTCGTTTCCCGGATCCCATTAACGGATGCTGCCAGCAATCACGAACTGACACATTGTCGATCGTAAACTCCTTTTCGATTATTATTTTACTCCCAGTAGCCTACAGTTTCGGTGAATGTCAATAATTATCGAAAAACAGTGCGATTTTGAGCTTTATTCTTACAACGAACGATCGAAACAGTAAAATATTGTTAAACTATAGTAAATACGAGTTTTTATAATTTCTTCTATTAATTTCTATATCACAGTGATTTAATAAATAAAATTGCCAATTGTAATCCGAATTACACGCCTGTGGTAAGAAGAAAGATATTGCCGTAAAATTACTTGATCTATGGTTAATTGTTAAATACAAAACATATGATATCATCGAAGAATGTTTAGTATTTAGGAAAGTTTATTGTATGGAATATTTTCTTTCCTTGTTGTTCGATTTCCACATAAAGAATTTTGCCAAAGTTAATTAATGAATCCGTTGTCGGAGAAAAATAAGTCGACTAATTAGGCAGGGAGGCAAGTCTCAACTGTTTTAAATTGAGCAAATACGAACATTTTTTCGTCGCATTATTCAGAAAACTACGTTAACCCAGACTTCGTAATTCATTTATATCTCGGAGATCTCTGTTCGACCGAGCCTGTTTCGCAAACCGAATATAACTTAAAAATCTCCGAGCGTGATATAACTTGGGAATAAAATTATTAATAGCGTAAAAAGCATCATTCCTCGGTCTCCGTGTCTTAACTTGCCCATTGTACGACCGAGTCTTAATTAGCGAGAGTGAATTTTACCAAAATTAGCTCCACCGGGTAAACTTCGCTAACTAAGTAAATTTAAAGCAAATTCCCCTAACCGAGTTATTCGCTAAAAGCAAATTGCACCAAAATCAACCAACATCGCGACAAATTCCAGTTCGTTCAAATTCTCTTTGTTCGGCCGTACGTTTAGGAAAAAGGCTAGTGTCCAAAATAAAGAAAATTTATTCCAGGAAGTATCTTCGAATAAACGAGGTAATAAATTCGAACGGTTGAATTAAATTGTTCGACTAAAAAATAATCACAAGTAGGTACGAAGAATTGAATCAGACAAAGAATTGACCCAGACAATTCGGTGATCTTATAAATGAAAATGATCAAAATCTCTATATCTTATTTAGAAAATTTGCAAAAATGTATCTGTAATAGCGTCACTCGTCTGATTAGATACGTT
The DNA here is from genome assembly GCF_014825855.1 of Bombus pyrosoma. Classification (NCBI taxonomy): domain Eukaryota; kingdom Metazoa; phylum Arthropoda; class Insecta; order Hymenoptera; family Apidae; genus Bombus; species Bombus pyrosoma. The sequence goes on along the minus strand of NC_057780.1, from coordinate 9,681,758 downwards.
CCTCGTTCTACTTATTCACTTATGATATCTTTTTATCACATATTAAGTCACAAAACATTTTATATTTCCTATTTATTTAGAGATTTAAATAAATAGGACAGTTATCGAGCCAATAATTCACAGATGTAAGCATTAGAGAAAGAAAGCTCGTAAAAGAGAAGAAGTTAGGGGAAGAAAATTCAACCACGAGAATTGAAAGTTGCAGGAGACACGGCGGCATGCGTTTCTCGAGACATTCACGATGCTCTCGATTTACGCTTTACGAACGTGTTCCCGTGCTCGTTGTTATTATTACGATAAATCTCATGAGCTTCATGAAAGTCGATAATTTCTCGCTCGGCCTTTTGTTGCAACTTCTATACTCATCCTCCGCTGCAGCCGCCAACCACCTCCCTTCATTTCCTCATTCCCTGTTAGTCGACTTACGACTTATCCCCCAAATCCCATTTCTCCCCATTCAGCAGGAAACAGGAAAAGCTACAGTTTCACAGACATTCATGGCCGGATGTTCGTATCACAGGAAGTAGGCGAATAAAGTTTCAAGGCAAGATTCTGCTGATCTAACCTAACCAAACCCGGTGAAACGTTTCCGACCAATGGGAATAATCGTTATATTTTAATTGACCATTTCATGGAAAATTTTGATCGAAATGAAATAACGAAAATTTGATTGATCCTTTACGATAAGATAGGGATAAGATACATATACACACACACACACACATAATTGTACAATACCGAATAACGCATAGTAGCAAATTTCCTCAAAATCGCGAATGAAATTACAGTATTTTTATTTTTTCCATTTATTTAGTCCCTGTTATTCAACCTCAGAACAACTTTTCCCCTTTCATTAAATCCCACGTACGTTATAAATCACTTCTTTTGAAATTCTATCTATTTTCTATCATAAACCCAGTGGTCTATTCTACTTCGTCTATTCTAGTCCAAATTAAAGTAAAAAAAAATATAGAGTGATCGATGCAGCATGACCTGCCTCTACGCTATTGGTAAAAAAATTTGAAATCACTTTTCCAGTTGTACCCACCATCGGACTATTATACTAGCTTTTTCTAATAATTCCTAGTTTTTGATTAAAAATTTGTCCAGAGTAACAAAACCAAAATGAAACAACGTGACTTCTTCAGATTCATGAATTTTATAGAATACGTAGCGACCCTGCAATTTGTCCCAATAATGTATATCCAAATACAAAAGATATCGATGTTATTTTTACAAATATATAACTCGAAATTCTAGCGAGCAAGAAATTCCAAAAAACTGATGAATATCAACGGGTAATTGTTTGGGAATTTTTGCTGACAAAATACATGTGAAATACCTCGATATTAGGGAATCTTGTTATTGCACCTTCTGAGACTTATTTATCGAATTCTGGCCATGCGAAAAATTCCCCTGACGATGGCTGAACCCATCACGTCGACGAAAGAGGCGTCTTTCTGCTTTCTTAGAAAACAGACAGAAAGCGGGATCACGGGACCAGAATGTAAATCAAACGGGAAGAGGATCTTTACTTTTAAGGGAAAAGATACGAGCGAGAATGAAAGTGGAACAGCGTTCGATAATCTTTCGGGTCAGCGACTTAATAGCTATCGATTTTTCGGCAAACATTATCGAGCTTCGTTTTCCTCGAAGCCAGGGAAAACCAGGAATAGACGGGGAAAAAAACCGATTTCTACGACGTAAATCGTGATTACCTAGCCATAAGATGTTTTCTGATCGAAGGTAGAAAATGTTACGTTATTTGAACGTTTTATGAAAGCTTTCGATGGTTGCTGATAAATCTGCAACTTTCCAATCAGTGCTCGAATAAACTCGTTACGTATGTTACTAACGAACCATTAACGCAGCTTTAGGAAAATTATAGTAAAATTCCAATGATTTATTTTTACAGTGTAATAATTGACAATAAGAGTTGAATGTTATAATTTATAATACCTTAATTCGTTATTAATCGGTATAATATCTAATTTTGAATTTTAGAATGTTTGCCATTTTTATTTATTTCTGTCATTGTTTCATACTGCATATTCTTGTGTCGGAGGCACTGATTTCTTCGGGAAATAAACCAGATTTTAATTTTATATTCTAGACACGTATTAATTATATAAGAAACATTAGAGCGCGTGAAATGAGTAATAAATAACGAAATTATATAGGAGAAAATTCCGGGATATGTAACGTAATATACTGATGTAATTTTTCTGTATTATGATAATTCTACATTGATGAATACAACTTAACGAATGAACAGAAATATGAACTCCCGGTACAATGGCGAAAATGTCTGCCATAATATTACAAAATATAACGAAAGGATCACAAGTAAAACATTTTAAACGTATTAATTTCTATTGTTATTGCCATTTTCATTTTGTTTTTCTCTTCCTTTATTTACTCTATCGATTCGAATGTTGTTTGAAGTAGTATAACATTGTAATGTATTTGATGGCTAGAATTAAAGTTACGTAAATTAAGTTAAAGAAAAAATGTATTAGATTGTCCGAAAAGTTCCTTTCTATTGGAACAAAATGGATCATACGTAATTCGATAAAATAATATAAAATAATAATGGTTTTGCATCTATTATTTTCATATAAAACGAAAGAAACTTTTGGGACAACCTAATAAATTAATATGCGTATAGTGAGAGAGTGTTACAGTGAGATATGAAAATGACAAGGTAGAAACACGATAAGTCCATTTTTGTATTCTATTTCGATATTTTCTCGTAATTCAAAGGGAGTATTTTAATATGATACATTTGAGAAAAATGTATCAGACACGGAATACAGATTTGCTTAAATCGAATTGATTGATAGTAAATTCTCAAATTTCTAAATTTTCAAATTGCTATCCTATAAAAGATACGGGATATAATTCATCATACTTTTCCGATATCTTTCAGTTTTTCTTCCAGTCAGTTTGCTTCAAGTCAGCTTGTCGCGTGACGTATTTTCAGATTTGCCTCAAACTTTACCACCACGATTATGACAACCGATTTTCACAGCAATACTAATGACGTTTAAAAATTCATTACTTGTTACTTCAATATATTTCGTGCAACACACATAATACGTTCATAAAACGCATCTACAACTATTCGAATACTTTCGTGAGCCTGTTATCCGCTCCGTGACGAGATCTCGTGTTACCGTGAGAAGATCTCGCGTATCTCGTGGCACGTCGATAATTCTTCCAGCCGACGCGTTAAAAGCCGTCCCGTGGGAACGTCGCGACCCAGCTTCTCGTTGTCGAAACGTACGTATGTAAGTTTTAAGAGGTAGCCATATCGTCGTCGCAACTTTTCCCGCCGAAAACTTCTTCCGTTACGGGGAACAACGAAGAAATCCTTGCGTCTGAACCATCTCGAGGAATCGTCCGACTGTCTGGCGCCGATATCGAGTTTACATCCACGCGATAGTTCCATCGATTCTCTTACTTTTATTCGAGAGAACGCTCTCTCTACCCTGTAGTATCCTCGCCGTAACTCTTCCCAGAAGCTTGCCGCGTTTTGTCGACCGACTTACGACTCCTGCTTGGGACTTACTCGTCGTCGGAAATCCAGCTTCTCTCTGTCCAGACACCGGTGGATCTCCGACACGGAAGTCGATATCAATTCGACGAGCCGGATATAATTTCCACTGACTGCGAGGATATCGAGCGAGTTCGATCTTCTACGAAGCGAAACAGCGTTTCTGAATAGTTCCTATTCGAAAAAGTCGGAAAGTTTTTAGGTCGAAACTTCTTATTTTAGATGTGGTTTCAGATATGATGGCTAGGTTGAAGGTGTTCATACATTTATGAGAATATTTAGAGGGCTGAGAGTTACAGCGATCCAACCTTGCTGAGTTATTTCGCTTATTTTTGACCCAATTATATTTTTCTAATATTAAAAGATAGTTTGATGAAAATATAAAAAGTGTTATCGATATGCATGGTTTCTCGTTTCAATGTTACGTTAAACATATTCTTGAATAATTACACGTTCCTTTCGTTTGCTAAAGCGAGAGCAAGATTGAAATACAAAAATTTAAGGACAGTAGAGTCAAGGTCACTATTTTCATGAAATAGGTTTTCATAAAATAGCGTTTTGCATTTATTGCTATAAAAGGTCGATTACGTATTTTACGTATTTTACGTATGAAAATGTATCGTGGAAGAGAATAGATTGTAACAAGCATCGAATTAATATATTTTGCCTAATCTGAAGAGTTTATTTTAGTTTAGACTATTGCGAATTAAAGTTGATAGCACGCCACCAACACCTGCTTAGTCCACTAATTTCCTCATTCTACTTTGAAGCATTCTGACTGTCACAGAGAGATCTTTACTGTAAGTATTATGGTCCGTATTATTCTGATTTGAAATTCTAAAACTAACGCGATGCATCTCGGAAGAGCCAATTTTCTCTTCTCTTGTGGTCTTAGCGCATTTTCCCTGGAGAAAGAAGTAATAAGATCGTCCTTGTCTCACAGAATGCGGTTGCAGCCGTGGTGAAATTTTTACGGGAATAAGAATCATAATTTTAATAAGTGTCATCACTCTTAGGGAAGCCATGAGAGCTCGGATTCCAAATTATGCTCGATATTCGTAATATCAAAGATTCTAGGCTCGTATCGAAACATTCCACCTTCTTAATATGGAAACTTTTATAACAACTATTGAGATATGTATAATTTTGTGTGCTGGACTGGGTTAAATGCGTAGTGGAAATACTTGTATGTGGGTGTCAGTATGTGGAGGTATGTGTGTGCGCGGCGTCTCGAAAACAGATGACTGTAAACTGTTCAGTCGGTCAACAGTCTGATATGGAAGAAAATGCTGAGACGCGTGCAAGTGTGTATCGATGATTATCTTGGAAATCGTCCATTAAATAAATATATAATTATTCTAATATTAATTCCAAGTGTAAATTTAGTGTTCCTATACCATTATTTCGGCTATCAAAATCCACAATTCTCAACAACTTTTATATTTCTAGTAGTTATAAAAAATATAAAAAATTATGTAGAGGATATTAAAAAAGATGTTTATATAAAATCAGGAGCATAGAGTACGAGCAAATTACATTTTTTTATAGAAATCCTCTTGATTGTCTTGATGTGTACAATCATTTTTTATAAATATCATTTATCCTTTTTAACATATTGCAGGTATATGATGGATGTATGTAGCTTACAAATGGAAATTGTAGAGAAAACACCAGACGAATAATAATTTTAGATTTTAGTATAAGGGCGATTTTGATGTTGAGAGTGCTTTCAACTAATCTCATGTTATCAAAATCGTATTTTACATTTTGAATCTGCATGTAACTTTCAAAATCGATTCAAACTTTTCCAGACAAATTATTCTCTATGTATATATTAATGTATTAATATACCCTCTTTTAATTTCCAGTTAACATAACTGTATAATATGGTTATACGAAATGCTCGGTATACGTAATTACGTTAATAACGTTTATTTATCCGTTTATATCTTAAATCATTTAATTAAATATACAAAAAGGTACATCTGTTTTCAGACGTGTATAAATATGTACGTTTATACGTTCGTTAATTTCTCGGCATAAAAATATAAAAGCAGCCATAATGGATTCACTTCCAATCAATTTTAATTTATCGTACATGCTTCTAAATAAAAGAGAAACAAATTAATGACCCGCAAAATGAATACGTTTTTCATAGAAATGTTGTAAATATTTCAGTCTATCGATAAAATGAAACATTAATTCAATAAACCTAGTCATTAACGTAACCCGATATACGAACTAGTAAATATCATTTAGCTACTTTTTCCAGGCCGTTGTCACTGTTCTCGCGTTCCATACTGTCACTCCAGCTTTAACAAAGTTAAAGACTTTCGTTCCGACTTTTAGTTACGTTTTACCCTATCGAACACGACAGGAAAATTTGTAACCTGTAGAGTATCCCGTACGTTATACGTAAAGAACTTTTATTCCTCAAACTACGTGTATTCTGAGAAATGAAAGAAATAAAAGAAAGCCGTGGATGAAAAGAAGAGCAGAGAGGAAAATTCAGTTGAAAATTTCTATACTTTAAAGGCTAAAAAATATTTCCACTGTAACGATAATTCTTCGAAAGATGCCGATGAATGAAAATCTACGAAACTCGGATTATGGGTTTTCGCAGCACATTTAGAAACGAAAATTCGTTGCTCGTGGCAGCTTGATACGTCGGTGTTATAAAACACGTCGGCCACCCGAATGGCCTGCATTTCAGGCGTTTATGGTAGCTTTCGTTTTAACGGATAGCGCTTTACTTTCGAACTATCTCAAAAAAGTGTCACGTGTCTATAACGTTGTACCGTGAAGTACTGTATCAAGACCTAGAGCTCGGAGCCATCGTATGCCACCATTAAGTCAAAAAATGATCGAGAGCTGAAGCGACCAACTTAGAAAATCACGATAGAAGACAAACAGTTGTAACAAAGAGTAATACTTTCTTCACGGCACGTAGAGCTTTTGTCGTCTACTTCTAACCAGCTCGATGCAACATTTGGAAAAAATCGACACGAGAAATGAGACAGGGAAAACGTTGTTCGTAGAACGAGGTAGAAACAGAGAAAGAGAAAGCAAGAGGGAGCACGTATGACGACGAAGTTTGTCAAAGTAATTCGAGTTTTCTTCCAGCTCCGATTCCCGTCACGTACGTTCAAGTTCTCGTCTTTACCACCTCGAATCCTTATTACCCTATATCCGTGACTATAATCCCGCTGCTTACCGAATAACCTCGACCGAGCCGTGAAATCGTCGTAATAACGGGCCGGCGGTTTAATCATCTTTGACGGTCGGAAACGTCGGGATGACTCCGCGCCCTTTAGAATGCGAGAAAATTAATTATGGTGATGGATCCGACGATCGCTAGATACTGTACTCAGTTTGCTGACTCCATTGCGAATTTCTGTATGAATCGAAGAACACTTTAAAACTTTGAGAAGTAGTCTTAAAATAATAAAGATATTAATTCGTTTACGTTTCAGGTTTTGTAGATATTTGCAACAAATTATAACTTGGTTATATCATAAATTTGTTTTTGATGAAAATACGTTCCAATTATAGTGAACTACGTACTTTTTTTTAAAAAAATAAAAAAAAATGAATGTCTTTCTATAGCTAATATTCCATTTATCTAACCATCCTCGTTCTACTTACGAATGAAAATGATCAACATCCTTCAAATCTTAACGCGCTGTGTCTTTTTAGAAGAAGGAAAAGGATGTGTTTCTAATGAGCAATATCTTACTTGTCTGGACAGATACGGTACTTATCCCACTTACTGCAATGCCTAGCCTTTGCCATAAAATACAAATAAGATCTAAATCTCTGTTCCACACAGACCTTATTTATTATCGTTTTACAGATTTAAATATGCTTTATGACAATTACCGAGCCGATAATTCACAGATATAAGCAAATTTCATTTTAATTTCTCTCTTAATCTTCGCACGCTAGATTTTACGCCCGAATTTCAATACATAATACTGTACTTTAACAAAGTTAATAACTAAACGATAAATTCACCCGTAGTTTCATCGTGTAATATTCTTCGCCATTTTCAAAAATTATAAACATACACCTCATCTCACATACATCAAACACCCAACGTAACAAGCCTTTAATTTCAGCTTCTTCGAGTCAACAATTTCTCATCGTTTAAGATTCTTTCTAAACTTCGTTTAAATATATTCCCCTAGGCAAAGTTACCCCCTCGATCTGCCATCAATCAAGCATTCCTCATCGAATAAAACTCACCCTTATTTACGCCCTCCGAGTTCACGTTCTTAAAACACGTATAAACCTAAACACACACTATCGTCGTTAAATTACTGCTAAGTGTAGCTAGTTCCTCGACGTTAATCGCCACGACAATGCTTGTGTAAACTAGACCAAGGGGCACGTATCAAGGGGGTTGAATTGAATGGACGAGTAAGAGGAAGAAGTAGAAAGAACCCATGCTTTTTCCACAGGTACGTGCACAACTGCCCCAAGGAATTCAGTTAATCGTTTCGAACGCGAGGAATCTCGGGAGAAACGACGTGTACTTGGTGTCCGGGAAACGAGGAACGATATAGACAATCTGTGGCAGGCAAGTGACTTTCCCTTCGTCAATTCCTGTAATTTAATGAATCTTCAAGAAACCCTCGCCACTCGAACACTCTTTCAACTCGATGGAATTTAGATCGAGGGGGGACCAAGTTCGAAGATTCGTTCATCTCGAAAGGAATTTGGAAAGTTTAATTATTTTAAACCGGTGCCTGGGAAGGGCTGGAAATTATTTTTAAACAGGTTCCGGCTGATCCTGTAGGAAACAAGATTTGAAATGCTTTGAAAAATATTAAAAGATTGCGGATATATATCTTAGTTAAATAATAATAGGTTGGTAGTTTGAATATACCTAAACCCCGTAGAACTATATTCAGAAACGACTTACTGCTCCAATTAAGAAATTAGTACTTCGAATATCGATAAAGTCCGATTATCGTCTTAGTTGCAACACGATTAATCATTGATATTCTCCTTAGCGATCATAACAGTACTTTATTTGAAGAACCGTTCCCCATTTTAAAATAATTAGTGACCTTTACCTTTGTGATGCAGTTATTACGATAAGGAAATGGTCGTTCAGAATTCAAGGATAATCTAAAAAGATTCTAAATTAATGGTGGAATTGAATTAATATGTAATGTTTTAAATTTATTTGTGTATCTTCGATAAAATATTTCAAGCAGAACATTTTTCAACCAATTACGGAATTACATTTGCATAGAAAATTTGTATTTAATTAGATAAAATGAAGCACCGGGAGAGTATTACAGCTTTTCCATGCAACTGTAAACGGCTAGTCGTAGGAACTCTCCCTTAGACGATAAATTAGAGAAATTTTTAGTTATGTCGTCTATCATTTATTCGAAACGACTGGTTTCGAACGTTCCGTGGTCAAAACTACAGGGCCATGACTATTATTAACAACAACAGCAAAATGCGAAACCAGGCGCAACGATGATAGCGAAACGAAGATGAACAACAAGGCTGCATACGAACTTTAACCGCAAATTGCAACCACAATACAGGTCGTTATAGCGTGACAGGAAATTAATGCTATAGCAAAACGCGGTGTCACTTGCATTATAATTCACGACAACATACTTTTCCCATCTTCTTCGTAATTTCATCGGCCTTGCCAATAGGATTTTTACCAGCTCAGAACGCAATTTCGCTATTTCCGTTCTACAGGAAATTCTAATAAGGAAGATGTACAGGATATTCTGGATAGAATATAGGAACGACAGGTTGGAAAATATTTTAGGTATTAATATTAGAAAGGGAAGGTTTCAGGGGATAAATTATAGTTATGACTGTTTTTATGAAATAATTTGGTAAAAATATGATATAAAGTTACGAAACAGATGTAATAAAAATATAAAATATGCTTTTCGATGGTATTGAAAGTAAAAATAATAATTCAAATTAATTTTTCTATTTGATACTATGCTAATAGCGAGTATAAAATCATAACCTTAGTAGAGTTGTCCTTTTATCCTTATTTTAATTATATCTTCTTGTTTCCAATATCAACGAGAATGACATGAAATTCAAGTGTTAATTATATCGTATAGAAATTCGTTATGAAGAGATATTCTTTATATTTGAATAAATATCACATTCTTTAGATAAATCAATTTTGCGAGGATTCAACATTTTCAAAATCTGGAAGCAACCACGAAGGAACACTGGAAAATCTGATCACGTCAACAATGATAATTAGCCACCGTATAAAACATCAATGACCAATCAATCTCACTAGAGAAACCCATTGCTATTGAATCAACAAACCTTTACCAGCGCGAAACATTACACGATTCGCTCCCTCTGATAGACACACACAATACGATTACGCTCCTAATTAGCACGTTGTTCTCGCGTTTCAACCATACCAAACGCTCAAACACTCGACTATATGCACGATACTTCGCAATAAGCCTCTTCTCTGCATCCTGATATTTTCCAGCTCGGCTTAATGCATTTTTCACCCCTTTTCACTCTCACTCTCTCTCTCTTTCTCTTGGAAATTCTCCGTTCTCACGCGTATCGGTTCTTAACGAGAGCCGTAGCTTCTAAAATATGCGTGAAAACAATCATATGGTAAATAAAAATGTTTGGCAAATATTACTATTGATTTTCATACGGGAGGCAATGAAAAGCTTGTGGACGGATGGAATAAAGGACAAGTTAACCGGGTAGTTCAAAATTAATGGAGAAGATTATTTGGACGATTATCATTGGAACACACACTAGTCTGAGAATAACTCAAAGTTCAGCCGAAAAATATGATTAAGTTAGCCCAGTTGGTATCAAACGGAGAATGTCTATTTTAATTACCGACGTCATTTTCCACTATGCAGAAATAACAACTATTAAAAATCCAAATCCTCAATTCCGAAATTCGAACAGAAGTCCTCCAAAATAGCGTACTGTAGCGCAATTTTAATATTAATTTTAACTAGGGTAATTGATATTAGGGGCAATTAGTGTATTATAACGTCGTGTAAAGTTTAATAGTTTTATTAAACTGACTATTTTAATAGTTGTGTCAGTTATCTTAGAATAATCATACATAATCCATTACCCTAAACGAACAGACAAGACATCAGGAAAAAAGGAAAAACGAAGGAAAATTTGCACCGCGTTTAAACGATCGTCGAGCTGGCTTATAATGCTCGAGTGCGTCTCTAAATAACACGATGCGTCGAAAAAAGATGGCGGACGGTATTTGTTATCGCATCGCTCCTCGCCTCGATCCTGAAAAACCTTCTTCGTCCCCAGGGGAGCTCGATGTTGCAGCGGTTCCATGTCCCGCGGCACGTTCCGTCGCGATAATCTCGCTTTTTTCGCGGCTGGAAAAACCGAGCTCGCGACCGAAGCGCCGTGCGCGCATTTTGAGCTCGTTAAATCGCGACTCGCAAGTGGGACAAACATGTCTATGCTGGAATACTATAGATTGTTATGGCAATTTAGGCAATTTTTTCGCCTGAATTATTAGGGTGGACCGAGTAAAGGAAAGACGACAGGTGAGATTTCATTTTTGTGGTTCAAGCATTTGTTTAGTTTAAATTAACGAACCTGTTTGTAATTATTAAAAATTATTGACGAATATTAATTAATTTTGATAAGGAATATCGTGATCGTATTGTAGAAGGTACAATGGACGATTTGTAATTGTAAACCGATATTAAACATTAAATATTAGCAGTAAATTTTTGGAAAATTTTAATATTCCATTTTTAGTGATTTCGTGTGTCAATTTATGCAAAAGAAGGTACATAGTTGTATCGAGTAAGTATAGTTCTAAACTGCCTAAATAGAAATAGTAGAGTAAAATGACACAAATTTTTCTACCTTCGTTTGGACCAAGTTGAACTTCATGTAGTTGCTACAATTATCATGTATGGTGGTGTGTGTACTTCTGGTTCGCTTATGGAATATGATATGCTTGCGATACGATACTCGTACAATACTATACAATAGTATACAGAGCAAGGTATCTAACTCGACGACAATAAATAAATTCCTCATAAACAAATTATTTTATGAGAAAATGTTCTAAATAAAAGCTGAATAGATTCAAGAGGAACTTAATTTGATGTTATTCGTTTCTCTTTGTAGATGGACGTACAAGAGACATACAATGACAGTACAATCAAATTTCTCTTTCAACATAGAATCATATATTTTTCAATGTATTTATGCAGAATGCATAATCTGCAACAAAGCAATAATCTTGCTTAATAGAGATGTAAAGGTCCAATTATCGTTACCTATTTTCAAGCATGAAAGGTTCAGTTCCTTTTGTCGCTACATAATTGGTTTCTATAACATTGCGTATTATATAATTGCGTACACTAGACAAGTAAATGGATTAATTAACCCTGCAATTAGTTATTAACGATTAATAACATTAATTTGATAATACTGCGATAATTCATAGCCGTGGGATCTGCAGTCGAAATCGTAATTTCTAATTCAGGGGACATTGTACGATGAAAATACCGATTTAGATAATGCTTCTACCACGTAATTTGGTTTCAAATTAAATTGTGCACACAGTAGTCAGCATTAACATTATTAACGGCAGTACAAGAGATACTTGTTCATACGGACCGATTTAATGCAATTTTAGATCGCGATTACGTTCTAGCTTTGTGCTTACACCTCGGGCGCCGCGTCGTATCGATAATTCTAGGACAGCCATTTTGATGTAAATAAACCACAGAAATAGTAACAGTAGTGCGAATAATTTGGAAGTATATGAATTTTAGCATTTTTTTTTTTTATATTTTAAACAAACAACTCTTTTCTCCCTTTTTTATCTCTAGATAAATTAGTATTTTGCTCGTTGATGTAGAATGATAACTGTTCGTGATATCTGATACAGGTATAAGTTGAAGTGGTAACTGGTTAATTAAAGTTTCATCGAGATGAATAGATAATAGAGAAGTTAATATAGTACGAGCAGCGGGTATTAAAATATATTTATAAATTAATTTATAAAATCCTTGATGTATTAGTAATTCGCTGCGGTAATCCTACGCTCCAGTAATTTGCTTGCATTTGAATTAAAAATTTCCATTACGTTACATTACTAAATCTAATCTATATAAAAGGCCAGAATAAAAGGTTCCACTATAGGAACAGAAATTACCAATGAGTTATTAAACGTAAATTGCGTAGATTTATAAGAGGAAATATTGTAAAAATTGTATGAAATTCGTAAAAAAAAAAGTAAAATGTAGTAACAAGTCTGACATAATAGCAGTAAAAAAATAAAAATCATGTTGAAACACCGGTCATTCAGTTTTAAAAAGAAATAAATAAAATAGAATGCGTGAAACATAATACATATTAAACACAATAAAATACACAATGATCCATTTATACAATATACATTTTAGTTGTTTAAATAGCGTAATTTAATACATCATATCACATATAATATCAAAAATATCAATTAACGTACCAATATCCAATGAAAGGAAACCTAGCAATACACAAATATTCACACATATATACTGTTAATAATTTACTAATTCAATATTACCATCGGCACAAATAAAACCAATTACGTGCAATAATTAAGATAATTTAACTACCATCTCCAGGCTTAACGAACGGGCAAATCTTCCTTTTTCACGTGTTCTAATCGTTTTTCGCTTGTTCAATATTTCTTGTACTGAACATTTTGCCCGTCGTTGAATTCGCCGTTTCGAATCTCATCGCGTTAAATTACGAATGAGAAAGCCCGTCCAACTCCATTTGGTCGGCAGCGTTGCATATTGCACACAACAGCATATTACATGCCGAGCATTACAGCGAAGGTGTCTCGTAGTTGAAAAGAATTCGTTCTGAAGCCCCGTTGCTTATGAAACCCCCGCAGTCGGGGGAGATTTCCCTCATTTCCGTTTCTTCTGCTTCGTAATTCTGTCTTGAATTAAAGTTGACCTGTGAATTCGACTCTTCCGTATCCCTTAAACCTGTCCCTTGCAATTATTTCCGAGCGTTTTCAATGGTACACGTAATCCTTGTTATAGAATTAATAGAATGATCACTTAGCCAATTGTTTTCATCGATAAAAGTTACATTTTCTAATATATTCGATGGCATTTATTTTAATTTCAACATCATAATTTCATGTTAGATCATTTTAATTCGTTATAGTTTGTTTATCACCTAAATGGAGATTTTAATACAATCCGTTTCCGTATCTTCATCTTCTTAAATCTATTCATCAAAAGATATCCGAACTTGCTGCTCTTTACGTTCGTGCAATTAAGTATACGATTAACCTGGATCGTCGTATGCACAGCAATTTGCTTTCAGTATTAAATAAATTTATTTCCTGGAAGCTTGTTAGTCCTCCTTAAGAAAATTATATCTTGCGTCTGTGATATAGGTTTTGTGTTTCTTGTGTATGTTTTTTATTAAATACTAAATAACCTCATTATCTAAAAACACCATGCATTAAGACCCTATAACAAAGTTACATCTTTGACAACTAGATTTACAAAATTCTTAAATGATCGTAGCAATCATGCAATCACGTTAGAGAACTAGGTATTTTTGTTAGGCGCATTTTTATCTGATTGAATCATAAATCATCTCTCATTCGTCGAGCAATATACAATACAATCATGACGTTATATAAAATAATGAAATAAGAATGTCACACATGTGGAATTGATAACGTACGATCGATCCGGCTAATCGCGTAACAGACTCGACTGCTTGCAACTTGACAGTCTGTCACGGAAACGTCTGCAGACCGACGCGACGTGGCAGCGGCGCGTTTCCGCCTGGCGAGCTATAAGCGTGGCCATCCGCGCGGAAACGCACGCGAAACACGGGATACGTTCGTTGGGTATCGTATGTGCGCCACGATGAGTATTTCATACGAGAAACGCGGTGTAAGACGACGAGGACAACGAGCCACCCATGCACAAATACAGATGCATCCAACCAGTTTCCTCTACGTCGAACGAGAGGGCTGAAATTTTACTTGCTTCTATTATCGTCGCGTGTTTGCAGTGAAATGACGAATCGATGAACGTTAACTTATTCGTTTATAGCGAATGAAGTTTTATGGCAAATTAATTTATGAGAAATTTCATGGAAAAGTTTCAAGTGTCAGGATTTAAAATTGGAGGTATTTAAGTTGATGATGCCACGGGCCTCTTTATCTCGTGTTTGTTCAATAAACGATACAGTTAGTATAAGAAGGAAAAACTAAGTGAACACAAATTCACCATACACACAGTATGTGATAAATCTTCTTCAGCTGTAGCATCGTTCTGAATGGAATCACTTCGGTTCGGTCAAATAAAAAATACAGGCGCGCACAAATACCTACTCTTCGATAACTTATGCACCCTCGAAGTACCATTTTGCAGAGTCCATATTTGGAGAGACCTTTCAAAAATAAAATCCCTCTTGCCTATTGATTCATTCGTGACATCTCCAGGTGAAAACATCGATGCTAAAATCGGTTCTCGACTACCATTGACAAGAACAGGACGTCCGGAAAGTCTTATTTCTAGACTTTGCACGTTTATATCTTGAACCGCCAAGTTACTTACGAGTTTCCGCCACGCTAACCACGCAAAACTAATAGAGTCAGGATCGAAAAAGTTTCTCTTTACCTTGCAACTAGTTTATCAAGTATAAAAACAGAGTCAAAGCCAGAGACAAAATGAATAGAAAATTTTTATCGATTATAAGCTCTTCAATAACATTTTTCTTTTTTTGAATAATACATGTAAATCGGGTTTCAATGAGCTGTAATATAAAGTGATTAGATTTGAACAAAAAGAGATAAGCAACTAATCGTACAGTATAAAAAAAGATCGCATTAATCGAAAAATCCAAATTTCTCTGTTTAATCGTTTCAATGATCCGCCATCAACAGCCATTATCGTCATAATCAATGATCTTCATCGAAAGTCTACGCCAATCTCTACGCGTCACGAAGGCCTGAGAATGGCAACGCGGTACCTCGAGTGTCCTCGAGTGGCTTGCGAGGCCCTCAAACCGGAAGAAGAACGCTGATGCAACTGCTATTTATCTCGAGCTAGACCTCGAACATTATCATTTCAAATTGGTAAGCCCGGTCGATCCTGCGCGAGGCAGTTTCGAGCCGCGAAGAA
This sequence comes from Bombus pyrosoma, assembly GCF_014825855.1. Lineage (NCBI taxonomy): Eukaryota > Metazoa > Arthropoda > Insecta > Hymenoptera > Apidae > Bombus > Bombus pyrosoma. Next base: position 9,666,014 of record NC_057780.1, on the reverse strand, counting down.
AACTCGAGAAAATAATCTCAACATCCTTCCGTCAGGATGATAAACTCCTCGTCGAAAGTGTGAGTGGACTTTTGTTTCATGGTATTTCATTCTCTTCTTACATTCGCGTGTCTCGTATCATCGAATAGAAGAAAGAAAAGGTACGTCTTTTAAAGACGAACTTTCTAATGCAATTACGTTCGTTATTGCTCCAATTAATCTTCAACTTTTATTTTAACATATTTCTTATCAACGACATGAGTAAGTAACACGTTAATAAGTAAATCATTTTTTTAGAGTGTGATAAATAATCTCGCAAGAAATTTGGGTACAACATTGTCATCCAAGATGAAATATATTTCTGCACTATGTATTCTTTAAGTTCACTGCTAATATTTAACTTGTAGAAAGTAGATTATGAATGATCAGGTATAATTAAAATGATACGCTGATATTTCACAAATTATACTTTCAAACGATAAAAAACAATTCACCGCAATAATATTACACGTTAAGGATCAAACGCTGAAAGATATAGAATAAAATGTAATGGAATAACATTCTGAACGCAAAATAATAACCTAAAACGCGAATCGTTTCAGAAGCTACAGAACAAGCTAAATACAAACCATCCTCCCACATGCTTCGATATTCCATCTATTTCTCCGTGGAAGTTTCGCAAGAAACTCCACTTCCGTATTCATTCGCGAACTTTTGACCCATCAGCCTGGTTCGAACTTGGAAAGAACCTTCAGACGTCTTTGCGTAGAAGCAATTAACGTGGTCGAAGGGATATAGTTGTTTCGAAACGGGTGAATAATTCAGAAGGAGGGCGGAAAAAAGGGGCGGAATCGCGCACGAACAGGGCGTAGGACGCCTCTGACGACGCCGAGCACCGCGACGCGCCGTCAATCACGTTGATTGACGCTTCGAGCCGACGGCGAATAACAATTTGCTCGAAATAACTGACAACCGTACTCGTCGGGCCACGGCCGATAATGAATCAGGACAAACACTCTGCCAACTATCGCTTTCATCCTCTTTTTCACCTTCGCTAACGATCTTTTACCTTGTCATATTCCAATAGTTTTACAGCACCGATTATGAATGTTTTCTTTGTCTTTCCTGTTGCTTTGTTTGCTACATCGAAGATTAATTTGTCTTTGCGTATTGGAGAGAGGATTGACAGTGACGAAGATACTTTAATTGTTTAATGAAGTGATTAATTTTAGGTGAAGAGGTAACAACATTCAATTTGACGAAAATAATATTTTTAGTAGATAGTTAAAATAAAGTCGTTTAAGACAGGATATTAAACGAATAATAAATTTCTCCAAATTTTTCTTAAATTTATAAATCTAGGATTCCTCATTATATGGAAAGTACTAAGTGTACCAGGAATATTAATTTCAATTTGTTCCAAAAATCCCAAATTTCCAAACTCTACAAACTCTAAGCGTAAAATATCAACAAACAGTCTAAAACTTCCTAAAACAAAATCATATAAAGTCTTATCACGTCCCTTTCTATTTTCCTATTATGAGTTCTTCTACAAAATACCAGCTGAGAATTTAGTTAATTAAATCGACTATCCAAAGAACAAAGACATCAAGCAAAGTACTAATAATCCCGACACGACACGTATATTCGAAATATTTAGACTAGTCAGTTCAAGCCCGCCTCGAGTCTGGTTTTATCGAGGTTCTCGCATAATTATGAGCTGGTTGCTGTCAATAACGACGATAACAGTCGACGAGGTTCAATCGAGATGGCACGTTTATGCGATAATGTGAACGATTAGATGCAGGCTGAAGCTGTTCCGAAGCTACCTACATCCAGATTGAAAATTACGAGACTTCTCTAAGCTATTATCTCGATCTTACGACTCATTTGTGTCGTGCCGCGAGAATCAGAGACGTTCCAAATTTTCATATCGAAATTCTTGCTACTTCTTTCTGGAAAGTTAATGAGAGGAATCCAGACATAATTTATATATGTAGTGCACTAGGACTATTTTCAGCGATAATCGATCTCAAAAAGAGGACGCAGATATTTTTATCATTGACCGACATGGTTTGGACATGTCGAAAAAGAAGGGAGTACGTCTTTCGCGTAGTACACAAATTGTACTTTGTTCCACATACGTTGGCGAACTTTCCATTTACACACAGTACAAGGACTCTACTCAGCTAACTACCTCGAGTAACATCACCAAACAGATAAATAAATAACAACTAAGTAATAAATAATTATTGCCAAACCCTGACCTGGGAATGGTTGCAGAACCAGTATTCAGAACAAAGAAAAGGAAGAATATTGTAACGAACGAAATTCTCGAATGCGTCCCTCGTTCACGTAGATTACGTGGGAGCAAAATCGCGAGACAAAGCTATTACGCTGCAGACGGCGCATCGTTCGGTTGTTTGTTTGATTGCGTTTCAATGTATAACGCTGACACGCGTTTCCTTTCACCGAAAAGGACGACGAAGGCGAATGAGGGACTCCAGCCACGTTTCCGTACTCCGGTTTTAACTTCCAAGTAGCCAGAAGCAGGGCTCGAGTTTAACGTAACAATAGTAGTTTCAACTTCACTTCTATTATACTTGCTCTTTTACATAATGGAGACATAAGGCAGTTTCACATAATTGTGGGTATTTTGACATTGTTATAGAGCGACTAATTAGTCGCAAACGTCTACACGTTAATCAATTAGATTCAAAAATATCATTGGTTTGTTCTTTTTTAAAATAGGAACATGAAGTATCTTTATCTTTGATATTGTTATATAACGATTAAGTCCAAAGATAATTGAACTTCGCGTCATGTCTAAGCGAATTACGTCTACGCCTGGACAAAATGTCGTCGTAAAGATCTCTGTTGCTGATCGCTGTTTTCTGAGACAAAGTGCAACATTCTAAATCGGGAACGTAATCGTCGAAGTTATTTCGTTGAGCGTTAAAATAATTGGAGAATTTCCAGAGGTCGCTTGAAAGTAACGAAAGATCATTAAAGTCGAAGATCACTTAAAGACCACAAGAGTTCATCGATACCGTATTACTAAAATTGAAGATCAATTATAGGTCATAAATTGTGAAGTTAAACTTGAAAAAATTAGATCAAAGTCGTAGATCATAAAAATTTCGTCACTGTTATAATCACTTCAATTATAATCGATGTAGCGTGATTGATACTAAAAATATTTTAAAGAAGATACTTCAAATAAAAATAAATACCGAAAGAACTTCTACTTGCAAAATCATCCGACACTTTCTGAGTATAGTACAACGTAATTGCGCAACAATTTTCAAAGAAATTATGTGGCACAAAAAGAATTTTCAAGCCATTTGTATAACATTTTTGACGACAATTATCGTCGCTATGGTTAAAAGTTCTAAAATGTGCGTGGAAAGTCAGTGACAGTTAATCTCCGCTAGATTAACGTCTGATTCCGCATAATGTATTAACGGGACAGGCGCAAGCAAGTGAAATGGAAGAACGTAATCACATTAACGGGGAAGTTAGTGTCGGTTTAGGTGGCATGAAAAGTGGTAAAAGATTACAGATAGCGCTCTCTAAGTATCCGTATGCTGTACACCGCTGAGGGACCTTTACTTTTTTAAATGCAAATACTACATCCTAAATATTAATGTGCTTAGCGTAACGCTTTTGAAACGACCGTGTCCTCACCATGGAAAATCGCCAGCATTTTTTATACGACAGCTCTCTTTAAATTACTAAAATTCGCTGGAAACTGCATTTTGCTGTGCGACTCACTGATGGTTATAGCCATTTTATGTATCTTATCATATTCATGATTTAATTCCATTTAAACCTATGTAACGACGATAATTCCGACAATAATATGAAATTGAAAAGTCTAGAAACGTAGACGTGAAATAACGAAATCTTCTTTCTACAGATAAAATTGCGCTCTGATCGAAAACGTTTGGCTTACTTATTGAGATAGAAAAATAGTTGATTCGATGCAAGTACAAAGACAAAAAGGAGGAAAAAGTGGAACAAAGAAAAGAGGAACGGTATTAATTTCTTCGAGAAAAATTCCCGAATAAACAATTATGTTCGATTCGAAAAGCTCGTGGACGATTAAAGTCCTGTTGAATCTTTGAGGGGTTCGAACGAAAGAGGAAATGGGCGTACGCTCGGCTCGATGCCGGGGAATAGAGAAAAATTTACTTCCTCATTTCGACCGAATATACGATACAGTTTTAGAGCTCCCTATAAATATTTGCTTGACATATTTGAAAACGCGGTAATGGCCGCAATATTTCGGTAAATTTCGCTGGCAAATATTCGCAGTTCGGTTGGCAACCGGGTCGATCAACCGGGATTAATAAAAGTAAATCTGAAGATTATCGTGCACCAGCGTCTCATCCTATGCCTAGATTGATTTCTGTCGCGGTTACCTGTTCGTCTATCTCTTTTCGTTTCACCTGCTCGAGGTTCACACGATAAATGAACCGGCGCTTTTAACTAACATCTCACTATGCCGGATACGCGCTACATTTGAAAAAAATAAATCGCCGAGGTTTGGAAAGAATAAATTACCTTATTGGGTATTATTACGGATTAATCGAGAAACTTTTAAGATAAATATTTTCATAAGATAAAATGAACCGAATGGTAGAAGTTCCAGCTTTAATGTTTTTAATGGTAGAATCATAATTTTATAATGATTCGTAAAGAACTGAAACTTGGAATAAAAGATACACTCGGTATATACATATAGATGTTTATCATAAACCTGTAGGTTCTTTTTTCAGGAAGTTAGTCGATTATATAATAAAATAAAGTAAGATTGTGTTATGGAAATAAACTGTGTCTGCTTGTCAGAATGGATATGTTTCGCAAAATGTATAAAGGCCAACTTACTGGTAAACCGATATTTTTGAAAAGAACGAGCCAACGAGCTTTTGAATGAAATAAATTACATTGTTCGGTACAGTATATAATAATTAGATAATAAATTGAAAATAGAATTATATTCTAGAGATAAAATATGTCTGTTTGTCAGAATGAATATCTATCACAAATATTTCAGAGTTGTAATCAAAATGGTATAAAATGTCAGATGTATAAATATTCCACAGATGTTATACATTTATATGTACATATACATGTATCTCCAAAAAATTTATATATGTACATTAAATATCATATGTAATTTAGATATGTATATTAGATATCATATATTTGATGTTTATATGCTCGAAGTATAATATTTTTACACGTAAAGCAGAGAAAAAGAATAAATGAAATAAAGTAGTACAAGACAGAACTTGATCAGCCACCTCGGATAACTACAAACACATCGATTTGATTTATCTTGCGACACTACGACACACCCTATACAAAATATTACCAACACATGAGCCAATATACCAACAACGTTTCTAACGTTGCGAACGTGCTAATCCTACGATTATTTCAAGCAACCGTACGATCCTCAAATGACACGGCGATTTGTCCATCCGCTTGTAGCAGAGTCGTTTGGCTTTAAAGCCTGCATGTAAACGAATATAACTTAATTCCAAACAATAAACGTACCGTTTCTTCATGGAAACGATAGCAATAAAAGCTAGGGTTGAGAAACAGAGGGAGCGAACCGGTGAATTGCAGCGGTGAACACTCGAACGAGCAAATGAAATTAAACGGGTCGAGGCGAGTACATATTTCATTAGACGCGTAATCTTGTTTATTGCAAGGTACACTGGTAAGTAATTGAATGTAAACAGTGCAATTTTCCGGCGTTCGTTTGCTCGATTTCCCTAGAAAACCGATCGATCCATGCTAAACGAATCTTTCGCGCGTCGGAGTTCCGCGAAAAGGGAAGAAGAACGAGAGAAACGAGCACAAACCAGAAAAAAAAAATGAAAGAATTATCAGGAAAACGGAGAGAATAGCTGTGTACAAGCGGGCAGAAAAGCAGCTGGGAAAACGAACTCATAAAACGCCACGCATTTTCATTCATTCATTCCCCCGTTCTAAAGCGAATCGACATCGACTATTTCCCCTCTTGACAAAGATACAAGGCTAAAAGGGAGAAGAAGAATAGAGAGGGGAAAAAGGTACAAAACGGGCGAGGAAAAAAGGCAGGAACAACGCGTTTTGATTCACTTTCACGGCCTCGTACTCTTTCACCTTGCAGGATTTTTTTCTATTTTTATTTTTCTTTTTTTTATAGTCGACACGAAAATCCACCGTCCATCCATGCATATCGTTTTTTATTTCCCCCGACGAAAGCTCTGTTAATGCGCGCGTTAACACCCCACGATCCGCGGTGGCTTTTTTTACAATCCCCCTTTTCTTCGTCCATTGCTAGCTCGCCTTCCTCTCTCGCTTTCTCTCATTTTCTTTTCTATATCTCTTCTCTCTCTCTCTCTCTAGCTCCTCTTCTTTCCCTCACTGTTGTGTATCCGGCCGTTTCTCTCTGTCTCTCGCTCTGCGTAGATTACGAGGGCTGGCACGCCGTAAAATCTGCCGACACGTGTAAAAACGACACGCGTTAGCCCGCGGGGTTGTTCCCTGTTTTATTTTCCTTGCAACTATTTGCTGTAAACCGGCAACTCCGAAAAATCTCTTTGGGAACGGGCACACGGCTGCTTTAACGTCCACTCGACGACTTAACGTCCGTAATCTAGCTTCACTTAACTCTACCGTGACGTTCCGTAACCCGTCCTACCCCATCTACTTTAGGCTCGTTCCTGCGAGGATTAAGAATCCTCCCTCGCTCTTCGTCTTTTTCGCAGGATGAGACTCCGATGGTTTATGGATTTCCGCTTTCTATGCCCGTTGGGGATACATCGAGATACAGTCGACTATCAATTTCTTTTTCTTTTCCGGTTTTCGTGTTTGGTCGGACAATTAGAATATTTAATTACGTAGGAATTAATAGAGTTGATCATTCGAAAATTGGGGATAAAATCGAATTCTGAGGCGATTAAGATCACTGGTAATAAATTCTTGCGATGAAAATCGATTGGTATCACCTTGGGATTTATATTCAATCAAATTACACATTAACGTTAAACAATATTTTTCGATAGATTAGAAACTAATTTATCGTAAGGAAAAATAATAGTATCAGTGAAATAAAAATGTTATACACGACAAAGTTGAAAATTTGAAAGATATAAATAATAGAATCAGTAAAATAATATCCTTACAAAAAAAAAGGACAATTATTACAACACGGCAATTTAATTCGGAGGTAGAAGTTACGTCTAAAACCAAACATGATACAGTTAAAGCTAGGTTTTGTTCTTTAACAAGTTGACAATTAATTTAGAGTAACAAAGTAAAACAATATCAGTATTCATATTGGAAATTAAAATTCTTCCTTTCTTTTCGAAAGTTTGTTAAGTCGTCGCTACATAAATGGTACAAAGTTCGAATGTCCTCGAGCGTCAACAGCTCGAGGATTAACCGTATTCCACTCGTTTAAAACCAGATTAAAAGAGCTTCCTTTCTTTTTTCTCCGACTTTATTAACTAATTTAGAGCGAAGCGCGGAGGCAGGAAGAAAAAAAAAAGAATAGTTGGCAAAAAGTTTCGGTCAGGTGGTGGTTAGCTGCAAACTTGTCTGGCGCTTTACGACACTTCCGAGTTCGCGTTCCTTCGTCATACGGGACAAAAACGGCTCCTGTACGACCTCCTTCGAGGAAATCCACGTGAACAATCCTATCAACCTACAATGTACGCGTCAACGAACCCAACTCCTTTTGGGAGGATAAAAACAACTTCTACAATTGCTACATTCAGACAGTTCAATTCAACAGCACAGTTTTCTGACCGTTTTAAATCAAATCAAGACTGGTATAAAATGTTTACATAGAGATTTTCCCGATAAATCGCGATGCATGAAACGAACAAAACAGAGCAGCTATTTAGCTGTTTTTCAAAAAATTTTTCAGCACAATTTATCAGTGAGCGGTAGATATATAAATTGATTATATTTACAGCGGCGATGCAAAAGTTTCTGGTCAAATACATGTTCCGCTGACAGCGATATTTTCTACAAAGAATTTATACTATTATTATATAATAAGTATACGACAGTATTCATTTCAGTGTATTATTTTTGTATTAAATAAAGTGGTATTAGATATTCCTTTTAGATTATGGCGTGAAAAATCTATTTGGCCGAAAGTGTTTCCACACTGTATACTATTTGCTTCGACTATTATTTTGATTCTCATTCAATTTCTTTCGTGTATTATTTACGTTGATTTTATATATTATCATCTCCGGACGTTCATGCACATTCATATTTTTGTGAATATACTATCATCTACTATCTTCATCTACTATCTATTGTGAAGAGTAATTTGATTTGGATATTTTATACATCTTTATGAATTGTACATTTGCATCTTTGAAGTTTTGTCAATCGCATAAACAACCGTGGTATAATAATATGAATATGATTTCTCGTCTTCACACTCATTCATAATTTACTGGACGCTTGATAACAAGATTTAACTTTTAAAAGAAATACCTATCCAAATAAGTTCCTAATAGGATTGTAGAAATATCGTATAATTTGGGTTTGTTCTTTGTAATAAACAATTCATAACTGTCAATTTTAATTGGTATGTAAAACATTAATTTATCACTGTCCTAAATCTGCTAACGGTCTCTGTAAGGACTTATGAATAGCAGTGTACATATCATATAATATTACCATACAATACTCTGTAATACTATGTATATTATGTATATTATACTACATCGATTGTGCATTATATATGTAATGGCCAAACGCCATTCATTTGATACTATTATTAGTATGAATTTTCTGCACTCCGAAAATATTTTTCACACGATCACACGCCAACTTCAAAATATTTTTATGGTAGAATTTGTTGAAAAGTTTTCGTATGTAACTGTGTAAAAATGTTTTTCTCCAATTTTTATCAGTTAAAATAATATCGGAAACAATATTCACATTATTAACGTCTGCAGCATCAATGGAGCACAAAGGACTGAAAATAATAATCATTATTTATATGGAATGTTTTTGAAACCATGGTACAATCGAAGAAAGCTTCATTCCTCGTCTAACAGCAGGACGCGTACGTAACGTACTCGTATATATTTTCCAAAAAAATCATGTTCGGATATTCGTTAAATACAGGTGCACTTAATTAACCATAATCTGTTTGGTTAACCAATCTAGGTAGCAATCGTAAACTATAGTATCAGGATCAGACTTTGGTTTACAGTTTAAATTAACACGAAAAGATTCAACGTTGTAATGTTTTACCGATAAAAAGTTTTAGAAAATTTAAGTGTCACGAAAAAATTCATGCTCGATCAATTGAACAAGCCTAAAGAAATGTTACACTTTATCCTGAGAATAATCAAAATCGTGTTCGATTAACAAATAAGAGAGAAATAATCGAGCTAGTGAAGAATTTCACCACTCATTTCATCATCTTCATTAACTGGAACATCTGTGTGCATATCGACGGAACACGACGTTATTTTTAAAATACATGATCTTTTCGATGCAACTAAAATACACGTGTCTTTGATAAATATTCCAATTAATCTTCGTTGAAAACAGATCTTTACACGAAAACTTTTTATATTAAGTTTCCAATACACTGTTACACGAATCATCGCCCTTTTCTATTATATCACCAGATTTCAATAACATCCAGCGTTACCAGTCCCTTTCGTTGAAAGTCAGGGAAGCTCTTCTTACAAAGAAACGAGACAGAAGCTCACCGTTGACGATGACGATGACGCCCAGCAGGCAGAGCAGCAAGTGTCGCAGGCACATCTTCTTCCGTCGAGTAGAGATTACCGAAAAAAAGGGGGACACGCAAAAAAGGGATCCTCACTTGCTTCTGTCGGACATCGTTTTTCAATCTAGTTGATGGAAAAAGCCTCGTCTCCCTCTTTCTCGAACTGTCTCTGGCGATCAGTCGACCAGGGACAGGCGGACGTTCATCGCGATCCTGACACTTGTTATCATCTTGCACGAGAACTCCGTAGGAGTTCTAGATGTTCACGCCGTTACTATCCAAATGGAAAATATCAGCAATCAACTCGGATTGATTTCAACTTGATGATCGAGAGGAGAGTCAAAACGAACAATTACAGTTAATTAGAAAAAAAGACTATAAATCGTCATCGAATAGAACGAAGCTCCGACAGGAATTCGGACTTCTCTGGATGAAATCTCTCTCCTTTTCTGTCTCCTCTGTATGTTTCTAGCAACTGATATCCCCTTTTCTGATTTTCCCTCTGTTGGGACAACGACTCCTAGGCGGCTCTTTGTCTCTCAACACAGATATATAATATCTCTCTTCCTGCGGATCTTCGATCTGCTTGTTTGTTCTTGATGACGTCAGCTAACCACAAACTGTCCCGCGATCCTTTGCAAGCTTGCCGCAAGGAGCGAGGGATGAGAGACCGAATCGTCTCTCGAGACACACTGTTCCCGACTCAGGGACCTCTTAACGTAATTGCTTTCACCGTGTGCCGAATTTCTGCGGATCTTAACAGACAAAGCAACCAGTCTGGCCACGACTGTTTCTTCCTTTGCGCACCATCCGAAACGAAATCCTTTTGTATCACCAAGGAACCAGACCTCGTTCAACTTTCTTACACGAAACGCGACTCGACTCTTGCACTAAACTTTCATATATCGCAGTTCGATCTGTTGGCAATTTCCAGCCTGTTACATGTATCGAAGGTACTCGAATGATAAATAATGATATTTCTAAGCTCGACGTACGCACTCGTAGGAGCGACAAAGTCGAGAAGTGGCGCGTCAGAGGCCGAAAGCCACGAAACACGAACAAGAACGCCACGATAGATTTCCGGCCACGGCGAACTCGCGGCGCTTACTGAGTCTCTCGAGGCGCTCTTCGAGGGTGACGAGCACGTTTCTCACCCCCACCATCGGCAGCCAAGCCGCCACACGACGGGCCGCGCGGCGATCGGTCGCGCAAACGCACTACCAGCCCACGGTGGTTACGCGTGACTCGCCGTTCGACTCGCGAGCGTCGCGGCGCTTTTCAAGGAGCGAACTGACTGTGAGCAGCGGCTAAGGCGGCCGTCTGGTGGGGTGCAACAGAGAGAAAGTCGCGCACGTAAAGCGCAGACACACGTATGCACGCGCGCACGTAACAAGATCGCGTAACGCGAGCGTGTCAACGTGAGCGTGTCAGCGTGAGCGCGCGGGAATCCAACTTGCGGCACAAGTTATGACCTCAAAGGGATCGTTAACGAGCACCCGCCAAATTAGTATAACGGCCACTCGTCTCATCCTACGCTTTTCAAAAACATCGCAGGTCTCTTTTCACTTCTCCTTGTGTTTCTTGGAATTGGGATACTGTCGGTGGTACTATCGTTCGGTTATTTTGTCGCAGATTTTTGAAAAATGACTCTGTTCTGAAAAAATGATTCCGAAGGGTTGTTAAAAGTGAAAGAAATTTGGTTTCGTTAACACTAAAGATACTAGAGTGTCAAGTATATATTTTTGTTTTCTTTTAGACTATGGAGAATTGTCTGATATTAATTTAATCAATATCAATAATTTTAATACCAATAATCAATTTAATATTAATTTAATCAATTTAAGTAGATTAAATAGATTATAGTAATTTGGCGTTCACGAAATTTGATTTCTTTATCGCTGGAAATATCAGAGTTTTAAGTTTTTATGATTTTCATTAAAACCAACTGTTAAAATGAGTGAGAACTTCCATCTGTGCATTCGACATTAATATTAACGGTAAGATTGATATGCGATACTTGTGGCACGATACGAAGCACAAAGAGACTCTGCAAACTGAAATCTGCATGAAAATTTGCACAGTGTTCCCTTGACGCACTCGTACGCTTTCGATTTATGCATTATTCGTAGATGAAATTAAAACCATGTTACATCGAATACTAAAAAGGAAAGGAAACGTATCCAAATAAAATTCCAAGAGCAATATAAACCTACAATTTCTAATGTACTTAAAAGTTTTTCCTCGTAATAACTTTAGAATTTCATCTTGAGAATGTCGTAATTATACTATTGGTTGGTCACAATAATACAAGAGACAATACAACACACTCGAACATCATTAACACCGTATCCCGTTGGTTTTCAATACGTTATATCGAACACGAGAATACTCGACACCTCGGCAAGTTTTTACGAGAAAATTCCACTGGCATCGATACTCATCGGCGATCGTTAATTAATCTCTATAACACGATCGCGTATATCGGAAGTAATGCAAGCTACCGGTGCACTAACGAGCTACGCGTCATACACGATCGATGTAATTATTAATTAGTTTCTCCGTATCAAAGCAGTGCCGTGAACTCTGCTGTCTCTACAGAGACGTAAATAATTATCCAATAGCGGTGACAGTGTAATCTGTAATAAACAACGCGTTGATCTATAGCTCGTTTAACACAGGACAACTTTAAATATCGATCGATGCATCCGTATCGAAGGGAACCACACTATCATTTCGTATTCAATTCTGACTCTTTTATACGTACAGATCTTCGAATTATAGACATCTTTCTCAAGAGAAATTTTGTAAGCATCATTTATTGTTTCAGGAGAATATTTAAAAATTAATATTGTTTGATGAGAATGTTTAAAAATTAAAAGCATTAAGATATCTTTTCTTTTTTATGAAATGACTCACGTTGAAAGATTACAGAACCCTTTATACACTAGATAAATAACAACTTAAATCGCGATACTTTACACCTGCAGACTTCGATTAGTTCAGCTTGTTCGCTGTCAATCGAGGAAAAAGGACGAGAGAATCGAAAAAACGTTCATGGAATAGGCTAACGCGATGAATTCTTAGTTGATCCTTTCAAGAGATGAGCAGATTTTCGCTCGGCGATTTAGCAAATTCCAATAATAACCGAGCAGAAACAGGCGGAAATGAATTCGTCGAGTGATAAAAAAGAAATTTTTGGCTGCCAGGTCGTGCTTTGATCGGCGGTTCTTCAAAGCACCATCAAGCCCCCTGTCTCATTTCGATTCTGTTTTACTTTGCCCGCATATCGATATTCTCACCGTCGCTCCTTTTTTTTGTCCACCCGTCTTTCGCTTTATTCGCGTCTTTTGTCGACCAATTTTCGGCTTCGCATAGAACGGCTTTCGTGAAGGTAGAAAGGAGAAAAAAAGAGAATAGCCGTCCCTCATTAACCGCTGCTGGTACCTCTATGGGGAGGAGCTTAATGCCTAAAAGAGAATAAAATTTCCCTGTCCAAGCTGAAACGGATTTCGCTGCGCACAATAAATCTATTCCGTGGACGATCCGATTGAAAATTTTACCATTTAAATGTTATTACCGTTAAACCTCCTATCATTGGTACATTTTTTCCTTTTTCTTTCGTTTAGGAAATGATAATGATCTTTTGTTTCGTTTGCTGATTATATGAAAAAGACATCGTAAAAGATTCGTACGATTTTAAGACGAGAAAATGGCAAATGAACCGAATTATCCGACTACACACAAACTAATACAACTTTATTCCTATTATAATATATGTGCAAGTTATTGGTGTACTTTTCCTTCTTTCCTCTTCAAGATCTCGCGGTGATAACGAACTTTAAAACTTTGTCTTATAAAAGATTTGTGTAATTTTATAGAAAAATATTGATAAAGACTACTTTACCTCTATTATAATCTAGGCCCTATTGGCATATTATTTTCCACTTTTTATTTTGAACGATTCAAGATGGCAATCCTTTGTTGTAGTTTGTTGATTATATTAAAAATGTGCCGTAAAAGATTCGTACAATTCTGTGAAGAAATACCGAATGATCGCACGGCTGGCCATGTGCCAGGTATTACTACTTGATTCCTATTGTAACATACATCTTATTGGAATATGTTATTTTTATTCCGAGTTATATTAGAAAGTTTCTATACATAATTTATATAATTTTTGGCGATTAAACAGTGACAAATGAATTGATTGATCACCCGTCTGACCATATAACGCAAAATACTACTTCGTTCGTATTGTGCTCTGTACTTCTTCGTCTAAAATACATCGCAAACCTAGATTAGATACTTCTCCGAATAATATACAGTGAAATGAATTCGTCGCCCCGTAAGAAATATTTAAAATCGAATAAAATATGTATCGTATCGGTATTGGCTGATATTTGTAAAACCTGGACGGGAAACGTATTTTCACATCCATGAAGTGCACGTATTTATCGCGTGACGTTCATTTGCATGCATATTGACGGAATAAATTACAAAATTACAGTACAAAACCGATCCCCCGTCCGTCACAAATGATATTCCCCCAGCCAAAATAAAATCCACTAAAAACCCGTCTGCGAAACGGAATCATCTATTAAAATCTACCGATGAAAGTACTTAATTTTAACTCATCGTGATTTTATTCGGCCGATGCATCTTTAATCGCACGAATTTTATTTAAACGATCGCATGATTGACGAGTAAAACGAACATTCGTGGCAACACGTATGATGTAATAACTTGCCGAATAAACCAAGAACCGTCCGTTTAATGGTTGTAATAAAGAAGAAAACGCGGCCGTGAATTATTGAATCCCGCGTGGAATTCGCCCCGGGGGGTGAAAGAGGTTGTTCGAAAGCGCGGCCGTTAATAATGAACGCGGCACGTTGCTGGTGTTTCGAGTCTCGCGGACGAAATTAATGTTTTAACGGGGCCGAACGTCGCCGTTGTCCGCGACTTTCGTGCCAACGAGCGCGTTTTTCGACGGGGACCAGCGACATAATTAAAAAATATACACGTACGTGTCGGATAACCGAACCGACCGATAAATATGCAAATGGCCGACGTGAAACCGAAATTCCAACGATATGGAGATTCGAACGAAGATGAGGATGAAACAAAAATTGCGAGATAAAGAAAGTTCAGAAGAAAGTACATTGAAAAGTAAAAATATAAAGTATTGTATACAAGAAGAAAATGAATGAAACGTGGGAGAGTTTTTGGGGAACCACGTGGAAATTTTAAAACTTCGAGAAACGTCGAGTACTTGGGAGACACGAGAAACGCGATTGTTAAAAATTACAAAGGGACACGGTTCTTCCTGTGGAAGAACCGGAGTCAAATTTTTTAATTAAGCTTAATGATTAATTATCATGTTCCAAATGAATATCATGCCGTTGGAATAATTTCCACGCAACGTGAATTCGTTCGAATAATTTCCGCGTGTATCCGCTTGCTCGGTTATTTGATTCGTTACTTTGTTCCTTAATGCGTTAATCGATATATCAATTGAGCTATTCGATTTGTTATTCGATTTGTTATTCGATTTTGATCGGCGCCAATTTTCTACGTCAATCCTTTCGCTATTAACGGGACCTACATATACACGTACGTATGGTTTACGGAAGCTACTAATGAACAAAGTGTCGATTGTCCAATATAAATCGCATGACCAATATAACCTGCTGATATCTCAACTAGGGGTTGATTTTATAATCTGACAATCGGAAAATATTTTTCTAAAGAATCAATCGGAATAATTCTACTTAAATGTAAGAATATTTCAACCATAACGAAAGAATTAAATCGACGCCCCAAGTCACTGATTCAAAAAGAATCAACACGCCAAGAATCCGATTTTAAAATCCTCAAGAAAATGACAAATTACTTCTACCTTGGAATAATTCCTAAAAATTCCCTTGTCCGACCGAAGAAAAGGAAAATCCAATAAACCACGGTCTATTAATTTATTATTCGTTTTTTATCTCGTTATCCAATCGATCGAGCTCCGTTAGACCGCCTAATTTATTATTTAATTTTAATTATTCGTCGATTTAGCCCGGTTTAAGCAAACATCGCGCGCGTTCTCCATCGACATTATTCCGGCCCTCTCCCCCAGATGCGAAACTCCTGCTGGCGCGAATTACAGCGCTGGACTATACCGGGATAAACTGACCACCGCGTATAGCTGTCCAAGTTTATCCAGCCGCGGCGTATACCGTTCGCCAACGATTATTGTGACAATTTCATTTCGCATTATCCAGTCGAACGGCCAATGACTCTATCGGCGAAAACTACCTCGTTCACCCTGCGTCCCCTTTCCTCTAACCCCCAACCCCCAACCCCCTTCGAAACCGTGTTGCGTTGCGTTCAGTTCCCCGACGAAGCAGCTACTGGCCGGCCCCGGCTACAGCGTTCGCTAAATTTCCCTTCGGGACATGTTTCGCGCATATCGAAATCCCATTTAATCGAAATTTCGAATGAGCCGCGTTCACCGTCCCCTGTCCCTCGTCTCCCCATACACTCCCCGATTACAGGCATCCCTCGCGCACACCCCCGGGTCGCGTCCTTGCATTTGCAAGAAGCGAGAATAAAAGAAAAAAAGGAGAAAAGCGGGTGGGAAGTGAATTGGGAATTTATTCGAAGAGAAAGCGGGAATGGCAAGTCTGTGTGGATTGTACGCAGCGACCGGATTTGGCGGTTTTAGTGGTGAATGTAAGGATGTTGGGTTGTGGACTGGTCTTTGCTAGTGAGAATTAAATACCATAGAAAAAGTATTCTTCATGATGAATTAATGATAATGAAATAAAATAATTTGACGGTATGAGGATTCTTATTCAGAAGGATTATCGATAGTCTCGAAACTCTTTTTCCTTGATTTTGACTACTTCCCTTCTTTCTTTCTTTCGTGACTCTTCGCAAAAAGTTCAAGATCACTTCCATTTTTTCAACTACGTATATACCTTTCATACTCTCATTGATACCCTTTTTCTGTTATCCATACAAAAGTATTGAGGTATTTATTCCTGAAAATGCGTCTCTTAAAAGATATTTTAACTGTTTGACGTTTAAAAATCCAGAGAAACGTAAACACAAGACTGTATTGTATTTTACCAGTTTTATCTCACTTCTATGCAACATCCTGTACTTTGCACCTTAAATTTTCCACAAATACATAAACATTCATAATATGGTAATTAACAATTAACAATTTTCTATTCCAAACTGATTTCTCAAAAAATATCTACTTTTCCTGATTCCATCACTTTTATTATAAAACCAACGGCATAGTATGGAAAATTAGTGCAACAAACAACAGATGTAGACACACAGCTACCGTCGATACATATTTACGTACATTTAATTCGATATTTCGATCAACGGTTAATTGACATTCCGCGAGCAAACCGATCGTTGCTGCGCGATCATTAAAATACAGACCGAGCGTGGCTATCCAACAAAGAAATTAGATTCCGCTTGACGCACGCGGATGAATTTGTAGCACCGCTTCTCGTGCAATTAACAATACACCGTTTAAAGGCGAACGTCAGGCTAAGGTATCAGTCAGACTGACAGGTCTCTACGGTCTGACCGTGTCAGTTTTCGAAATTCTAACTGAGAGAACTAATTGGAGCCAGAAATATCGGATTGAATAAGTGAGCTCGAATAAAACCGTTCGTCGAAACAAAATAATTACCTGGTAGACACGTTTATTTCGCGTGCTCCTTTTGTCATTTCGTGAAAATTCTCCGGTTCCGATCCTTTGACCCCGGTGATCTAGTAAATAAAATGCACCAGCATGAAAAATAAAGGCAGAATGAAGCATTATTTATAGTAATAACTGCTTCTGAACGTCACTGTTTAAAATGTTGTGATAATATCGTAATATTTGCGCATGATACTATGCGTTACGATTTTATGTTATTATTGCATAATTGGTGTTATCACGTAAATATGTACCAGTATTGAGAAAATGTTATGTATGAAAATATTTTGAGAAATTAATAAAAATGATCAACTTTTTAGCCTTTGCATCTTAGCGTCAAATCATAACTATGACGTGCTATCCACTTCTTGTGCCATACAGTGATCATGAAAATCAGAATCATCGTTTGCTACTAGAGTTAACATATTGTACAAAGTTATTTCATGTATGAAATTATCTCTTTGTTTCACAAAATTACTTCATCTTGGAAATAATATAAACTGTTTCCTTTTGGATCACTGTGTATATGGAGATTCGAACAAAATGAAACGGTATTTAACCGGGAAATTCCTTGAAATTTAACGGTACGTCAAGAAGTTAAATATATTACAAACCATCTTGAAAGAGTAATTAAATGCGTTACAAATGTTTGACGTAACAGCTCTCAGACCGCTAAATATTTTCGTAGCTTTTATCATTTCAACGAAGAAGCACAAACATCTAACTTCTCATCTTTCAACTTGCAATTTCGCGTTATCTACGGCATTCAAAATAAGTATCTAACATATACAGAGTGTTCTTCGTACACAAGTGAATATCAGTTAGCATAAATCATCCTCTAACTTCCCCCGGCAAAATACCTTCTATGCACTTGCAACTACACGCTTGCAATTACAAACAAATTTATCCTCACGAGCATAAACATAAAATTGTGAGACACATATTAGAAACGATTTCTGTCAAAGTTTCCCAACTCTTACACAATAATGCTTTCTAGCAATCAAAATGAAGTAAAATTCACATAGTGCAATGGGTGTCATGAGAAGTGATCCATGTCCTGACTTATCGTTGAGTGAAACTTGAACAAAAATTGAAATAAAAATTAAATAACAAGGAAAGAATTTTGAAAAACAAGCTTTAACCCTGTGTTAGATATTTATAATTCGATCAAACACTTTTTTTACAATATACGAGTTTACGATTGATAGACTGAAAATCATGGTAGTAATATCAAGACTTTGAGAACTTGAGCCTAGTCTAGTATTCCAAATTTTAAAAGCATCATGCTTTTAGTTGGATAACAAATAAATGTATCTGTCATCCCGTGTTATGATTGAAGTTTTAAGGACTTGAACAAATATCACCAATGTTTTAAAACAATAAATTCAAAACACCATTTTATAAGAGCTAACAACGGACTGACTTATACCGCTATATATTCTCAAGCCTGGAATTGTCATGAACAGTCAGATAATAACAACCTAAAATCTTTTCAGAACAAAAATCCGGACATCTGTAGTCACATGGACGATCAGTGATTCGATAGAAAATGAGGAAGAAAAATATAGCATCCACGTTCAACGTGTATAGATACACATACACATCTACGTATACAGACTATTCGTCGATCGTTGGAAAAAGTTGATTGCCTATCAGCGGCGGGCCGCGATAACAGGTGGACTGTTATGAGAATAAATTCGCGAAGCGTGGAAATCGTCAATCGGCCGATTTTTCAACGCTCGTTACGAGGCAAGATTTCACGAATAAGCAAACTGCTCCGTGTACGATTGTTCCCTTCGATGATCGATTCGGCCCCGATTATATCCTCGGTAGAAAAAAGGTGCAAAAAAGAAAGTGCAAACATCCCCGGCCAACACCAACCCTTTTCCCTGGAACAGTTTCCCCGATCGACTGGTCCATTTTTTTCATCTTTCAGCCAAGAATTTTTCAATATTCGCTACACTTCCCTCGGGATGTTCCCGCGTATCGATATTCCATTTCGTCGGGCGGAATCGAGCGACCATGGCGACGCTGCACAGATCACCGAGCCTAGCGAACAAGAGGGTTGAGGGGGTTGAAAGGGCGGAAGGAAAAAAAAAGAAAAAAATAAAGGAGCGGGCCCGAGAACGCGTTGAAAGATGTGACGAGACCGTCGTTTACCTTTATCGTCGCCCTTACCAGCCGAGTCGCGTCGTTATATGAACTGCCACGGTCGCACCCTTAACGCCTCGCACCCACCCCGTGGGAATTTATTCGGCCACCGAAATGACGGTACTTACGGGACTCCGTCGATTGAAACGGGGCCTTGCGCGTTCCAAAGGTATTAAACGTGGATAATCTCCTCTCCGTGACTTTCGGATATTGTCTTTACTTCGTTCGCACCCATCAGGTTTTTATGCTACAGTGTTTCGTGTGTTCAGCATTGCGAAAAATGGGATTTTTATTTATTTACAGAAATTCTTTTTAACTTTCGCATGTTGAAGTTCTCCATAGTATTAGATCATTGATGTAGATATTAATTTCAATAGAGATAAGTTGTAAAAATGGTTTTACAAAAGAAAATCAGAAAAGGTCACAATCATACAAATGAAACGTAGCATTAATTCTTAATTCTGAATATAAAAGCATTTCCTACTTTTTACGCTTTATTCCCTACTTCTAGTCATATTCGTTCGATAAAGTAATAGTGTTTTAAGCGCAAAAGTAAGTCTGCTTTTACCATTTTCGACGTTACTGGCCAAGTGGCGTGGGTGTAGGTTTTTCAGGTTTCGTTTATTGATACCGGCACGGAAGGGACAATTCGAATGAATAATTCGAATATTTGTTGCTTGCCGAGGGATTCGTATTCAAATGCACGCCTGTCCCGCTGAAATTTTTGACGGGGAGAAGTCGTAAAATTTCCGTCATTCTGCTCAATAGATAGTCGACGTTCCGCAGGGAGTGAGGGAAATTTTAAAAATTTAAAGCTCACAGAAATGAATAAAAGGGAGAACGAATTATTATTAAAACTCTCATAAGTATTGCAACTATTTTACGATAATTATCGATAAGTTTAAAATGGAAATATAGATATTCTGAGACTTTATGCGTCTCTGATATTTTAATATTTTATCTGCACAATTGCTCAGAGTGTTTTGAATTTTGTAAATATCTGTTTCTTGCAAAGAGATTAATAAAATTATGCTTCATTGGTACACCATCAAAATTTATTGGCCTCCGTGGAAAATTCAAAGGGAACAGACATATAGTACATTGATTAGTGCAAATGTTATCCAATAAATATTAATTTTACGAAATTACCTAACTGCAGCGTAATTTTTTCACTGCGAAATTTGCCATGTATAGAAAAAAGGAAAGATGCAAACAAATTTATAGAGTATGAATTCTATGAAAAGGAAATCTACAAGATAACGGCACGAATACCTTTAATTCACATTATTTTATACAGTACTGTCTACAAGATTTTCACAGTATTTTGCAAGAGAAATGTTAATTTGAGACATTACAACGTTAAAATCGTTATTTATATGTTGTATGCAAACCATTCAGAATGATTATAAAACATTCATAAATAATTAACATAGGAAGAAACCAATCAAGTTAATCAAATTTAAAATTGAATCAATTTAACGATGGCTTCGCTAATTATCACATACGATATTTACGAATATATGACAAATATTTGTTTCATTCGAGCTTGTAATTCACGTATAATCTTCCGTCTATGTGTGCTTGGGAAAGTTAATTAAATTTTAGTCGCACTCATTCTGCGGTAAATAACAATGTGCGATCGCAAGTATGGCTATACTTTCCTATACTTTCCGTAAGAAAAACGAAGGAAAAGCTAGCTATTATGACAGACAATGAGGTATATTTACATCTACATTACTCGAAAGAGAAATAAGAATAAAATTAATATTTACAATAATATATTTGTAGCAAATATCGAATAAAAATATACCTATATAAAATAATTTGATA
Organism: Bombus pyrosoma; assembly: GCF_014825855.1. Classification (NCBI taxonomy): domain Eukaryota; kingdom Metazoa; phylum Arthropoda; class Insecta; order Hymenoptera; family Apidae; genus Bombus; species Bombus pyrosoma. The sequence goes on along the minus strand of NC_057780.1, from coordinate 9,644,577 downwards.
CGCAATTATTTATTATATAAGAAAACGGGTAGGTACTAATACAAAAATGATATGTAAAACCCAAATTATACAAAAATAGATCATTTTTGTAATTACACGTATAATAAAAAAAAGAATGCATAATGTATAGAAAAAAAAACTCCAGTAACATCGTTAAAAACCTGAACGTAGTCAAAAACAGACTATACAAAAAATATATCGTTGCACGAGGTGAGAAAAATTTTACGAATGATCGTATAATAGAATAAAGAAGAAAACGCATAATGTATACATTGAAAACTGAACGCCACGAAAACAGAGGCACCATGACGGAAGTTGGTGGCTTGTTCGTATAATCGAGGACAATGGAATCAGCGGTGGTATCGAAGAAACGGGAGGCAGAAAATTCGTGGTAGGCGAACAAGTGGCTGAAACTTGCCGCGAAAAGGCCAGGCATATCCTGCAACGCGTTTTATCGACGCGTAGACCGGCGAAATCCCGAGGGAACGTCCTCGTGCGCAGCTAAAAAGACCCGGATGAAGGTGGATGAAGAGAGCGCGGGAGAGGATGGCGAAGGATTTTTCTTCGCGGCACGCAAAGCGTGCAAATTAGAGTGGCGAAACGGTAAAGGGAAGTTCTCCGCGGCCTTTCTAAATTCGGAGGCTCGCGCCAGCTGAAATATTAAATTATCGCGCGGCGAACTTTCAATTTAATTAATGCCAATGGAAGTCCGGTGACCCAAAACTTCACCACTTCGCCACTGCAGCTAGGAGATTCCTTTTTTACTCCTCCTCCTCCTCTCCCTTCTTCTTCTTCTCCTTTCTCTTTCTCCGTCGTCGGTTTATACTTTGGTCTCAGTATGTATTCACACTTCTATGAGAGGATAAATAGAAACGAGGGAAAGCACGAGCGGAAATTCTGATGATTTCTATGGATGGTTGCAATTGAGAGCTTGGAGGACGGAGAGGCGGTGAGTTTGAGAAGATAAATTCTTGTTATGAATAAAATATATAGAGGGTGCTTTGAGCAAACGAGACAAGCTGTATTTTTTAAATGGTTAGGCGCGAGAAGATAAACTGAGGTACATACTTTAAAATTAATTTTATACATTTCCATGCACTATGGATGCACCTTAACTACAATTCGTATAAAATACAAGTAACCCAGTTAATACTCCAGATATCTGTACTCAATTTCCTTGCTTTTTCCTTCCACTTTTACCTGATAATCCATGTCCACCCTATTATATACCTGTTTCAGTAACCTTCAAATACCAGCAACTCCCAAAAATTATTCGAAGCAACGTGACAGCGTGAAAACATTCACCAGTGGCAATCGAAAAATCGACGAGTTTCTATATCAACAGCGTTCGTTTCGCAAAACAGCCGCGAAGAGAACACCAATGGAAAATGTGGAAAAAGAGAGAAATTCGAACGAGAGGAGGGAAAGGATGGGAGGAAACTTGCAAACTGGCTTGCGGTAGTGATTCAATTTAAAATGGACCGTAGAAGAGACGCGCGTATAGACACGCAGATGTCTCGTGCGTATGAACACGAGCTTGCAGATGGCACACGCCTCGTTTCCACCCGTATTATATTACTTTCTATTGGCCCTCGTCACACCGACGCGAACAGAAGGAACGCGAGAACGCACAGAAAAGCACACGGGGGTGGTTGAAACGCGAGGGAAAGAAGCAAGAGAAAAAAAAGGCTGGCAACCTTGCACCGTGAATCCGCACTCATAAAAGCTCCATTTTACACGTTTCGATGGCACCAGGGAATAACGTCCGTTACGCGATATTTTTTCCATCCTTTTTCCTTTGCGTTTCTACTCTCGCGTCTCTTTTCTCCCTTTTCCACCTCTGCGCGCCCTTTTTTTGCTTTCGTTTTTGCGAGCAGCGACACACGGGATATGAAATTAAGGGAAGGCAAGAGAAGGAGAGAGACACGAATGAGTTTCACAACGACGCTGTTTGCGTTGAATTGTTTCGAACGTTCGGTTCTCGGATTCAGGCGTATCCTTCGCCAAATATCAAGCAGATGGAATTTTGAGAAATCTAATCATCGTGTAAGAGATTGAAAAATGACGAGTGGAAGTGAAGGTTTAAGAAAGTTCACAGTTTCATGAAGATTATTAGAGGAATGAAATCTACAGAAATTTGTTTTGCCCATTAAGTATTGTATTATACTTTAAATTCTACTCTACAGTAACTACCGCAAATATTTGTACTATTACCATTAAAAATTTGTATGTCTATCTTTTTCCCCTATCTCTTCCTGTTTGTATCGCCAATTACAAAACACTCGATATTTAGGAAACAAGCATGATTAACATCCATGATCGATCATTGAGCGTTAGAACGTACAACGAAATTTACACGTAACGTGAAAATTTTTCAAAGATCAACCTTGTTGCGAAGACATATAGAAAACACCTTGCGGAACTTAGAATGTCGCCTTAAGAAGTAAAATTGAGAAAATCAGGCAATAAGTTGCCTAAAGTTCTCAAAAATAATAATGTGTACTCTAACGGCTTACAGTAAAGAGCCGAGAAACAAAAATCCCTCGATCTCCATTCTGCCGTTTTTTTCTTCACGCTAGTTACACAATGCGAAATACAGTTTCGATCGGATTAACTAGAAATCACGACGCGCCACCTCGATGGTATAGCGGTGCGCAAAAAGAAGAACCGTAAAAAAAAGGGCGGAAAATAGAGAGGAAGATGGAAAAGCAAAAAAGAAAGGGGAGATAAAGGATTCAGCGCAGTTTCCACATTTTTCCTGATCATTTTCCACGCACGCGCTACCGCGAAACGCATATATGTAGACATCGTGAAACGCTACGTGAATGTGCTATTCAATAAATTGTCGGCGGCGAATAGTCCGTTACGCTCGCTAGGAGGCGAACAACGCTAAACACGCCTACAAAAAGGCACTATGAAACCAGAGGCAGAGAAACGTGACCACGATGCACTCTTGCACTCGCAAGGGCCTACGGGATATTCAATCGCACTGTCTATCGGGTTTACACCCTTTTCTCGCCTGATAAACTGCCCGCGCTTTTCAACCAGAAACGCAAAACGAAATGCCGTTAATACCAACCCCGAAAGAGTTTTCCAACCGTTCTCTAGATAGCCTCGGATTTTCTACCATCGGCGACGAATAGGAAATAATTATGAACCGAGTGGTTCCACTGTTTTCCAGTTGAAATTGTTTCCATTGTCAGAGATTTTCATCGTTTTTACTCGGTTTTTCCCATTGTTCGAGATTTTCGCGTCGTTCTTAGGGTATGTAGCAAGAGTACAGGTATTTTTTCGAAGTATTTGCGATGGTGTGATATTATTGCTCTTAGGGGTGTATGCATTGGGTTCAAATACATATATCAGAAACTTGTCTTTTTATACAAATTTTCGTTTATAAGTTAAACATGTGAATTACTTTTCTCTTTCTATTAAAGACAAAAAGGAACGATTCATTGAAAGATGAATTTAGATGTTTTCAAAGTTTTATGTTACTGCGTTATTAAAGTTTATGATTTTAACGCATCGAAGCTTAGATGACTCAAATACTCTGTACTATATCTAGAATAATATCGAGGTATCGTGAAACACGCTTCGAACGAAAGAGACTCGTTAACGGCTATCCACCTTTCGTCGAGTTGCGACAACGGTGTTGCCGATCGATCGCGATCGGTACGTACACTCATCCCAAACAGTAGCTCGAATGGGCTATTCGTCGTTCACATTTACCACTGATGGTTTTGCACGCAATTTGGAGTCACGCCAGGACGTGGTTTCCCACGACCATCGTGGGAGGATACCGGGAGTATGGGGAGCGGGTTGGAGGTCGAGATTGTGAGATGGAACAGAAGATAGGCAGGCCGATCGGTTGGTGGATGAGGATGCGGCGTATTCAAGCGGATTGCCAAGTGGCCGGTGCCACATACCGGAGAGTCCGGCGGTTTGCCATTAAATTGGAACCGAACTTTCCCCAAGTTCATGCTTTATTTAGAGAGGACCTGCTGGTCAGACTTCCTGATTCGACGGCCAAGAAAACACCGGCCATTCTCCAAGATTCGTCCTCTTCTCTTATGAGAATTCTTCGAGGCGTTCGAGTATTTATGCTTGGTTAAGTAGAAACCTTTCTAAAGGTTTTTTGTGAAATGTTTGTTTAGCATGGATACTGAAATATGTGGAAATATTTTTGGAAGAAATGCTTGATTTTTTTAAATGACGTAACTTAATCTTCCAATTGAGTCGTTTTATGATATTATTGTTTATAATCACCGAGTTAAAAGTTGCCGAAGACAATCGTAAATACATATCCTTTTCCGAAATTAATTCTTGTCAAATAGATCCACCTTCTTCCATATAATCACGCAAATTTGTATTATTCGTCGATTTTTACATGATTAACAATTTATTTTAGTGAAAAATTCTGCAATTGTGCTACTAATGTCCACTCATTTTATAACACTCGATTAATAACGCGTAACGTAACGGAAGAAACTTAAAAGCGACTTAATTCTAATTCTAGGAGATTGAGGAAGGACGTTCGTTTCACCAAAGAATTCACTTAGAAGAACTATATCAGACGGATCTAAGCGTCTCAAAATTACAGGAAATCGCGTTTCGAAGGTTTCCACTGCGCTCAATTTCACTGTCGTTGCCCTCAATGACGTTAACCCGACGCATTCGCCTGACACTCGAACGTTTCGGTCGAACTACGACTGCCTTGAGCCGACCAATCTGACGACTCTACTCTGAGAAGTCCAACTCCTGAGAAACCTTCGATTCGGCCATACGACCAACCAGCCAATCTAACACCTCCATCAGCCAATACAGCGGTTCAAACTGGCCAACCGCTGTGACATCTCTTCTAACTATTTATCTATTCTGCCAATTCCGCTTGCCCCAGCGAGATACAGACCTGGTTGTTCGACCACGTGCCAGACCATACACCGTCCTATTCCGCTTCTCCGAACAAGATCCTATAATTCTTGCGAAACTGATACTATTTCATTGTCTCTGATGGAGAATAGTTGTATTTTACTTCGTATGTCGGGAATGTTTCTAATTTTCTTTTGGAATCTTTCCTTTCTTTGCTCTACCATCCATATCCCTGACTTTTGTTTCGTTTCATCATTATTTCATTTCTTTAATGGTTTATGTTTCGAATAATAGCATTTTTGCAACTCAATATGAGTGCATACATATTCATTACATTGATTTAGATTCAATGTAAAGTAAGCCACATATTGCAATAATGTAATCCAAACGATCTTCACTGTCGTTCAGAAATAATTTATTCCCATGTCTCATATATTATTTTTCTTTACATAAATATATCAGTTATACATTTACGCAATTGAAGCTTTCAATCATATTGTGCCATACAGAAAAGGTTTCGCTAAAAACAATATAATTTAACACTAAAACTACCGATAGTTAACACGACGCTATTTCTACCAAAACCAGTCAAAATGACTGGTCTTTAAAAAATACGTAATAATAGAATATTTTTATATTTATTGATTACAGAAGGAATTCCATGTTATGTAGCGTATTTTTGGTATTATTAATCCATCTGGGACCATGACCCCTGAACTAGGGTTGACACATTTATAAAATTGTAGAACCAGTGATTTTGACTGGTGTGGTATTTCTAGTGTTAGCATCTAGCGATCGATTTGGAATTTTCCTGATAACTGATATCATCATATTGAATGAAACGCAGTAAAAATTATAAAAACATGTGAGAAGTTGTACAAAACGAGGGAGCTAGTTAATTGGGGTTCGATAAACAGATTGCAGGACCCTTTTACACTTTCGTAAGTACCAGTCATTTTCACTGCTACTGGTATATATAAGTAACCTTGATACAAAATTATTTCGATACATAAAAAACAAAATAAAATTCATTATATTATTCTCTTAGTTATCATTGCGAAAGTCATTACATCATTGCAGGAAAAATATATAACATGAAGTGGGAATTTTAAAGTAAAATTGCAAAACCAGTCGATTTGGCTGGTGTGGTAGTTCTAGTGTTGAGCAATCCACGTCACACGAGTCATTCTATACATCAAAATACAAGCCAGAACCACAATAAAATAATACTTATCATAACAACAATTCTGTCAATTCGCCAAATCAGGCAACGTCCGATCCAAAAAGATCCAGAAGGATAGAATTTCAAAGAGTACGAAATAAAAAGCAGGATAGCCACGAGTAAAGGCGTTACAAACAAGCCAACAAGTGAACACCGACGATACCAGTTTTTCTTGATCGTTAGTCAATACCAATATCGGCGGAGCGATTAAATTACCGAGGAAGTCAGGACTGGTCGCGCTCGATCCGGTAATTGTTGCGGTCTTCGTAGATGGCTTCGGCCGGCAATATTCGTCGGCGCCCGATACATCGACACCAGATGTAATTAGATCGACGACGCTTCTAGATTTCAATTTCGTCGGGAGGCACGCCGAATTACCGGGTACACGACGCTTCCTATCGTTCCGTGGCATAATGTATCGTCGTGTTAATCGAAAGCTCCCGCCGGACTCGATCAATTAACGAAATCGTTCTGCTTGCTCGAACGATCCGCCTTTTTCGACAACGTGCCGAAATACGTCGGCCATATAACTCTTAATTCCAACTAACGTTAACCGTTTTCTCGTTGTTTCACCATCGAAACGTGCTACTGTTTTCGAAAGTTTAGGAAACATAACTTTTCCAATCTTTCTTGTCTCGTTTCTCTCTACGTGGTTGATCTCATGGAGAAATATGAAAAGATGATTTGTAAATCAGTGAATTATCTTCGTTACTTGAAAAACGAATATCTGTTAGATAAGAGTGGAAGCTGCTAGAAAAAGAAATAATTTCATGCAACATTTATCACACCGTTCTTTACGTACTATGTAGTCAATAAAATAGTAGTTTTACAAAATTAATAATTAATCCGTTGGGCGTGATATACGTGTGTAAAGAAAGTACGTTTACGACATTGCTTTGTATCTTTAAAGAGCTTCAAAAAATAAATAACGCCTAGGTCCAAAAAGAATTGAAAAATATTGAATAATACGTCAATTAACTTCCATAAAGCGTTGAATAATGTTCCGAATGTGAAGTATGGAATAAAGGTAAAATAACGTTATCTATAATTCTCCAATAATTGCAAAGAAATAACGAAATTTTGTGGAATAATTGTAGTAACGAAGAATGACACTTGCTAGACCTTGTAACGAGAGAACAATGGCATAATAATATACAATATCACGAGTAAAAAGTACGATCACGTTATCGATTATTAGCCGCATTGAAAACGTTACATCAGACATCAATTAAATATTGAACAGCGTTGTTACACACAGACTAATCCTTTTTACTGTGCCGTTAAATTTGATTCATTCGTCGTCTCGTAAAATTTAACTTTCGATTAAACCGTCGCGTTGCCCGCTTAATGCGATTGGCGCTTTTGGGATTTAAAGAACAATAAATTTAACGAGGAATCAGAAAAAACTGCCTCTCGTGTACGTCGACGTTTGTTCTCCTGTCTTTCTCCTGCTCTTCTTTTTTTTTATATTTTTTTTTTTTAGTCCTCTTAATGAATTTATCTGTCGACCATGTAGCCTCCGTATATATTCAACCGTTTTGTTTAACCGAACTTCAATCTTCGTTAACGCCAAATGTATACGTAAATTATTCTTGAAATTTTAAACAAAAAGACCTTGTTTTATTCTACATAATTTATGTAGCTTTTTGTAACAACGAACGAATTTTTGTATAATTCTACTTTCATAAGATTTATTATCAAACGTTAATCCTATGCTGATGTCTGTGGGAACATAGATGACTGCAATAACATGCTATTGATTGTAAGATAAGTTTGGATTAGGTTGCATAATTTCGAAATACGTATTTTTAACTTCTTTATAATTTTTAAACATTTGATACAATTCTTTTAATTTATTATAGCGTTATCGAGATTTTAATAACAAATGAAATCCATCTTAGAAATAATATAGAAACATCATTCTATCATTTCCCATACTCCTATACAGTAAATCCTATTTTTATTGCTAAATTTAACCAGAAAAGAAGGGAATATTTTCGAATATGATATTACATTTTACTCTATATATCGGCAAACATAAACTATCGTCGATCACGAGTTACATATTGATTTCCTCTAACGCCCATGAAACTTTCAAGCACATTCGTCTTTCCAGAGGAACCAGACAACGACGAGCGGGATTCGCCTGGAAAACCAAGCCTGGTCAGCCTGGCCCTTTCGTAAGGACATCCGGACGTTTGTCAAATGTTTTCTTGCGACGACTTGTCGGAATCGGGTCGGACAAATTGGCTGGACCGACAAAAACCTTCGTCGAGCTTTCGACGTTCCTCTATGTCCATCTCCACGCTGTTACCAGAGACGCTACGTTCTCCTTCTAGGTGTGTTTTTGTTCTCCAACTTCTGTGGCTTCTCACGCAAGATTTCTCTATTACTCCTAATGAAACGCTGCGAATCACGAATCACGCTCAGCACTAAACAAGCGATAGAGTTTATCTCGCGATTCTAGAAAATTTCAGTGGCAAGATAAGACGACGTTGCTTTCAACTTTGTTACTTATTACTGGCTGGGAACGTGAAATGAGTAACTGAGTTGGATAATCATACTGTAAAGTATTCTATCGGAATAAATGATATAAGTTTATTTAAAGTAATTTTGGATAGTACTTGATTCGATATTTAAAGAAATTGTCTGGCAAAATACCATATTATTATATACACATTACAGTAGGATACTTGGTCAAGTGGTATAAATCAGTGTATTGCGAAACGAACAAAAATATTTTCAGATAAGTGATTTAAATTTGTTTACGATAATTGTAAGTAGTATTTGGTCCAATATTTAAAGACAGTGAGAGTTAAGAGACGATATTCTACAAAACTTAATAGGTCGAGTGAAGTGAACCAGTAGTAGACTAAATGATTAATTTATTATAATGCGCAATGGAAAGAGAAAATTAATAACGTTTAAAATAAAACTGTACTCACAACACAGAAACGATAAGGCTACGTTTTAATCACAAGTGGTCATTTGTGTTTTTATACATATTTCATTTGACCGGCTATTTGACGAGAATGTTAATTTATTAAATTTATTATATATATAGAACTTATTATTATTGGCCAGGCAAATGTTTTAATTATGAGCGTTGAGAGAAAGCAGTAACTCTCATGCAGGAACCTATTTGCATAATTATATACTTTTAATGTTTCATTTCTCCCCTTGGTTTTCCACCCTATGTAGATATTACCAACAACCTTCAACAACCAAAGTCTATAATCATCCCCTCTTCGAGATCCAAAGACTTGAAAACATCCAAACTACAATGTTGTAACAAACGACCTGACTAATTGAAAAACCTACGTTCTAGAGTCTACCGAGTTAAATTAAATTAAATTAAATTGTAGAATCATTGATGCAGAGAAAGAACCGAAGAGAAAAAGTTTCATTGTCATAAATTAAACTACAAAAATTCTTAAAACAAGGCACGATATAAGGAAATACTAATAGAAAGAGACTTTAATAAACTAACAGAATAACATGCATTGCAGCGATCTTAAAAGCGACACAGTTGCGCGGAAACTCGAGAACTAGTCGTCGAAATTTCAATAGGTGACCATCGAGTCGGAGGGCGTCCTGACGTCCGTGTCACGGTGCACGTGCAACGCCTGCGAATGTGGACAAGGCTTAATAACAGTGGAAGCTCGCGGTCTAACATTCCAACGTGACCACCAGCACACGCGGTTAGCACACCTGAGGGATTTTGAATTATAATCAGAAACGACGATAGAAGGTGCACCTAGCGTTTCCAAAGAGAAACGGAGGCAGGTGAACCGTGGGTACCTCACAGGTGGACACATTCAAACAAGTAGTATCGGTCAGTGTGTGGTAAGACTAAAGCGAAAGAAGTACAGTGGATTGAAGATGTATGTGTATATGAATAATCTAATATACATGAAGGGAATATAAACATTATTTTTAAAAACTTTTCCTTGCAGCGTATGAAATAAATTTATAAGTTTATGAAAGATTTCTTTTGAATACTAATTATGCACCTTCACTATCACCCAATGTTACTAATTGATCTCTCTTGATTCGTTATAATAAGCTTAATCTCCAAAAAATTCAGATTGCACGTTATGACAAGATTATTTCATAGTGGCATAGATGAATACGTAGTCGGACAACTATTATCACAAACCTGCCTTGCGATCTGACAGATTAAGCTCATTAAACCAACTGAAACTAACGTTTTAAACGAGAACAAGCAGAGAAACCCGATAGCTTCACTGTTATCCTTCGCGTATCTCCCTTCACGATCCTGTTCGCGGAATGGCCTAGTAGTAGTGCAATCCTGTCTATTAACTTGGACAGGTGGTATAAGTATAAAATTCGAGAACACGTGAAATTTCAATAGAAGCTGGCGATCATTTGGATGGAAGGGATAGGGCGAAACGATGGCGGTCGCTCGAGCATGGTAGGGGCTTAATAACGGTGGAAGCTCATGGCCTAACATTCCAACGTGACCGCCGGTATACGCGGTTAGCACACCTGAGGGATTTTGAGTTATGGACGGAAACGGCGGTACGAGACCCAACCGGTGGCGAAGGTGAAATGGAAAGGTGGCGGTGCCGCGCCAGGGTTAACAGGATGAGACGAGGGTGGCGAAAGAGACGGCTAATGTGGTAACTCGTAACGTGCGTCTCGTTCGCGAGGTCGCATTAATTATTTCATATCCGAAACTCAATTTTCCACACGTACCTCGTGTAGCGCCCTCGCTTCCCTCCGCCTTTCCACTTGCAATTACCAGCCTATTCAAGCTGCCTTTCACGACACGAGTCATGAGTCGTGCAACGATCTCTGAAGGCATCTCGACGAACGTGCATATAACAATAGGGTGGACAAATAGGAATAATTTGTGCAAAGGAGCGATAAATGCAGTAAAGATATTTGTCACTTAGTTAGAGGAATCTCATCGTTTGTATTAGGCGCTTTAGGTTGGGAATTTTTATGTATTTATCCTTTGTACAAGGAATTCAAGCGGATGAAAATAATAGTTATTGATTTTCGTAAAATAGATGACGATAAAAAATGATTTGTTGGCAACTGATTAATGATTTTGTTCTTTACAATCTTTCATATTTTTCTGTTAAGTTCTCCTTTCCGATTTTATATATCTATATATACAAGGTTTGATAAAACTTCGATGGTAACAACTTCTATTATTTAAAACTCGATTCTCGGAAAAATTGTTGATGAGATAACTTGATATATTTTGCAGAATCATTGATTTTTGGTTGAAAAATCTTGTCCATCTTCAAATTGCTGGAACTTCGTGGAACAGAATCGTACGATAGTTTATCTGAGTTCGTTTTAAGGGGTAGAGCTTCTTCTTTCTCATTCCTGAATTGAATTTTTGGCGAAGACATTTTTATACTCGATGGCAGGATAGAGAAGTGAACAACTGGTTTCGTTTCGCGAAAATTTCACGGATTTCTCTTAATTTCCAACTCTGAACTGTCATTTATATACACACACTCAAACCATAATCTGAAATACTTCAAACACTCTCGTCTCATATCTCCAACACTCTGGGCTGAGTATACTCTGCGTTTTAGTACAAACACTCCTAACTCGGCCGGCTTACATTTTATCAGTTCAACATTATTAGCTTATCTTTCTCAGGTAGTCGAGTTATATTTATATTTTCTAATGATACGATATTTTCTAATGATTGATAGAAAAATAGGAAGTTTTCTGGATGAAATCGTTTTTATTTCTCACGATTTAAAGAAACAACGAAGGATTAAGTATAATCGAATATAAACGAATAGAAGATTGGAAAATTCTATAAAAAGCAAAGATATCCAAAATCAAGATCGTTAATAATCGATCGAATATATCGAATATTCCGTCGAATATAAAGAATACACCGCGAATTATATGTTTACACCAAAATTAACATCGTAAATTAAAGAGGAGAAATATGCAAAATAAGAATTTTTAATTTATCACGTTCGTAATACCAGATCCACAGATAATCCATAGAAGATAAAGAATATACCACAAATTGTATTTTTCTCTTGTATGTGGGGATTAGGATCGTATATTAAACGTAAAGTCTCAAAATTATCACGAAATAAACGTTGAACCGCGGCAGAAAGAAAAAGGAACGGTACGTTCACACTCATAGATCTTCCGAGTAATTATTATTCCATAGTAGGGTTACCGCAACCGGTCCGCAAACGGCTGGCATTTGTCGTCGATCCATAATTGCCAATAAATCAGCCTATTTGCGACGATACGGTGCAGCGAAACAGTGAACCGGCCGGCTAACAGAACGGCATAAAGTTACTACGGAAACTTACCGCGATTAACCTCGTTTGGGACGCCATTGCTGGTTGCCCTTTCACTGTTTCCGCGAAATCAGGGATATCGAGGACGTACAGTGAGTTATCGTCGCGTTTAAATGCGTTCCACCATTACGTCGTACCGCTTGCGATATTTGCAACTGTTTGTAAATTGTTTCGGAATAATTACCAACGTATCGTGACGGATCTTCGAAGAATTTCATTTTTGATGCATCGCGCAATCGTCTTTAAATACGTATACTTCTTTCAGGGAATTTGCTTCGTGGATTTCCATCGACTTCGTTTTCTATTGAATCTAATGATAATGATAACATGATTTTATGTGACAAAGTGATAATTCAAAAATTATACGGTTTCGTAAGATATTTAGAATAATATTTTATGAGAGAATAATATTAATATGAGAGAATAATAATAATATTTTATATTTTTTTCAAGTATTTGAATCACAAAATATTTCATCGCACACGCTCGTAGTATAATACAATGAGATCGAGAGGAATTTAAATAGGTTTTTTTACAATCCTGGAATTTCCGAGCAAACATATTTGTATAGATTTCAGAGATTTTGTAATTAAAATGAACGAGATATTTTCCTTTAATTCGGAATCGATTATTAGCTGGCAACTTCGATAAAATAGTTGCAACAAAACCGAAACTAATAAAACCTAATTATCCGGCTTATATATACTACATTTAATATATTATTAAAAATTCGAAATTCAAAGAGAATTTGCGTCTGATTAAATCGTATACTAATATTTGCAAATATCGTGAGAGCGATCGACCAACCTGCTGGTTGGCCAGGCACAGAGATGTTACCACGAAACAGAATGGAACACGAGTGTCGAAGTTGTTCCAGCATACGATGGGTCACGATTTCGAAACAGCATTACCAAGCGTATACCGTAACCCGGTGTAACTAGTAATCTGAACTAGCTCCGGCTATAGTCAATCAAGATCTCATGGTGGACCGACTGCGATAAATTCAAGCGATTCCACGGAATACCGTTACCCGTGATTTCATTTCTTCCCATCGTTTCTATGTACTCCACGATCCAATTACTTAATTGTACCGCAAGAATGGATAATGTTACTAACCTGTAGATGCTAATGCTGAACACTATTTTAATTAATTTCTGTCCATTTACTCAGAGAACGATGCGATTTTCTTTTATTCCACTAACATTGTTTTCGAATTTTGCAAGTAGCTTTTTGTTGTTCCAGGTCATTTCAAGATCTAATTCAAACATATTTCTATAGGTTTTAACACGTGTATAATATAATATATGATTTTCGTCTTATAACGTCAACGTATTAAAGATTCTTCATATAATTAAAATTAAGAAGACATACTTAAGCGTCCGTCTTATTTTAGGACATCAATATATACATTGTTGTCGTATAATTATTAAACTATGTATTTTTCGAAGGACATCCTTTTATCCGCAGTATCGAAATTCACAGAAGCTTCAGTACCCGTGGGAATTGAAATTCCATGTGTATTTTGCGGTACGGTTTTTCATAGATCTACCGGTAAACTAATAAAATTCCGTATCTCGCTAAAACCGCCGCAAATTGGGTTGGAAAATCAATATTTGCTTTCAAAATCTCGAAGTTTACTTCTACCCCTTCCGTTGCTGCCCCGTCACCCACTTTCTCCGCGTCGCTCACGTTTTGTTATCCTGAAATCCATCCTACACAATTAAATTCTCCGATTCATAACGCTTCTGAAAGAAATACTAACCCAAACGTCAGTCACTCCTATTTACTTACAATTAAAATTATTACAAATAATAATTTAATAATATTACGTTTTTATTACTGAATAAATATTTGACAACCACGATACGAAATAACCAGCAGAATTTCAACAGAGATGCAAGTGTCCCTTTTCATCGTTTCCCTTACTGTTTCAAAATTCACTTTGAAATATTATTCAAAATATCATCGTTATCTGAACGAAATATTACAACTAAAAAAAGAATTATCTCATATTACACGAATTATTCTGAAGTCCATGAATAGATCAAAATTATTCACTCAAAAATACTATTATTCATGAATTTGTAACTTCAAACGAAATTGAGTCTTTTCTTGAGTTTCATTCGAGATAATAACAAATTGTTCTTTAATGAAAAATACTGAAACAGGAATTAGACATCGTAAAAAGAATTTTCTTTGCATCTTATCTGGCATTGAGTATTGTCTGCCATTTCCTTGCGACAAATGAATTTCTGAACTGTGCATTAATTTGATACGTGGATATTGAAATTAAAAAATCTAAAGAAAGCGAAGTTGATCAGTTTAGCTTCCAAAGAGACTCGCGCTTATTTTCTACTACAATTGACTATTTTAAATACGAAATTATCTTACAATATTCTTATTAAAATTAAATTATCTCAAATAGAACCATCTCACTAAAGATGTTTCGCAACATCTTGGATTAATATTACGCTTAGCCAAAATCAACACTTAACACAGATCCGAGAGATCGTTGCAAACTTGCCTTGAAAAACTCGATCAGAGAGAAAGTTCAGAAGGGTTACCTTTGTGCAACTAGACCGTCGAAGTTCCATGCAAGATTAGGACGATCGTTTGTGCAGACTTACAGGAATTCTGCGGAACATCGTCAAAGACTGTCTACCACACACCACACACCACACACACACATATATATACAGCGAGAGAGAGACAGATACACACAGAGGATACACACGGTACACACAGATATACACACACATGTGTGTACACTTGTATGCACCGTGACACTCTAATGATCACAGGCTTGAAACCGAGATTCCCCGACAACCTGGCGAATAACCTGTGCCATGCAAAGCTAAATCCAGCAAGCTGATGAGCAGCTACCAGTGTTGTTCATCGCGACACGCAAACGCTAATGTTTTCGCAGGAAATCGCGAACCCAAGTAAACGTCGATCAGTTAAGCAACGAACTCCAGGGCTATATAGTTCCAGAAACTGTTGACTAGGTGTCGAGCATTGTTAGAGAAAACGTAGTATCTGATTTACTGACATTACGAAATTTGTGATAGAGAGGATAGGTCTTTTTTCAGATATTTAACTTTGCTACACGTTTTGGGAAAGCTTTTGAGACACTTGAATTTTTCTCTGGCTGAAACATATCTTAACTTTGAGAAGAAAGAATTGTTATTTATCTCTTGTGTCAATAATATTATACTGAGGTTTCCCTCGAACTTTTAAGAATCTTTCTATTTGTTGATATAAGAAAATGATCGAGATATAAATATTGGAAGACCATAACAGGCTTGGATTCGAGTTAGATAAGAACCATCCGAGGTTCCATTCTGTCTATTATCTGTCTATCATAACAGAGACATTTTACCAGTAATTCGTACACTTTCATAAATCCTAATAAAACTGTATGAACTAAATTTACACGAAAGAAACATTAAAATCTACTCCAAGCAAAGTCTACGATGTGACAGAGAACGACATACGTAGAACTGGTTCAAAACACAACCTAAATATATCATTCACCCGACGCAATACAAATTTTTCTCGTCCAGTAAAAAATCTACCACGTACCATTCATTCAATAATAAAAATTCTCGGCCGGAATCATTCAGCACATTCTACTTTACATCCCGGGGACATTCAGAAAGAATTTTAGAAAGCATTTCATCAGAAGTGGTGTTCAGCCAACGGAGCAGAACCAGCTCTCACGCGATAATTCTGAATATGTCGCGTGTCAACGGCGTTTAATTCTTCTCGCGTAGAAAACGAAAGACAAAATATAGCCGGGCTTTTCAAGTGGTCGAAAACCACGATTCACGGGGAAAGGAACTCGAAAAGCGTCGATGGTAAAAGAGGGGCGGAGGTGAGAAACGAGAAAGAAGCGAGGAAAGAGACGCAAAGAAGAAATCGTGCACGAGCGGCGATGGCGGCGGCTGAAAAGTTTGCGTTTCATCCTTTTCAACGGTGGCACAGCCCTTTCATTCGTTCCGTGAATCAATTCGAATCAGCTCGCAAGCGCAACCACGGTTCTCTCGCCGTACCGACACTGGCAAAAGCATGAAACGCCGTGGAAAGCCGCTGGAAAAGCAACCCCGTGTCTCTAACTGGCCCTTTTTATCGCATTTCGTATTAATAACTTTCCATCCGTTTGTATCCCCTTGCACCGCTCTCCGCATTTTGTTGGTTTGTTGCCGCCATTTTTCCTATAGAATAAAATACACGAAACGGAAAACGTTCGCCTTCTGAATGAGAGGTTTTGAAGAGTAAGTTCTAGAAATTGATGAAAGAGCGTGGGAATGCAGTGAATGATGAATGTTTAATATCCTTCTCTTGTTATATTTCGTCGCATATCTTTCTACTACAGAAGGGATGAAAGGTGCTAACGTAGAGGTTGAAAGGAAATAAGACTTTGAAGTTGTTTAGAGAAATTCATTAAATTACCCACGTATCGAAAGACGCTAAATTAATTAAATTCAATTATATCAGAAGTAATGAACATAAATTTTAAATTAATTTAATTTTCTGCATACCAAAAAATATACGAATCAACTTCGTTCACTCTCTATCGATTTAATTAAATTTGTACAAGCTATCTTCGCTGCAATATTCCATCAATTGACGTTCAACAAAAACATTCAAACCAAGTGCCGCTGCATATATCCAGATATAGATATAATTAATAAATTCTTCTAGATTCCTCTAGAAAATAATTCATCACGGTAGAATAAAAATTAATAAGCGTTCGTTATTTAAAGATCATTTGCAAGGACTTCTCGACGCTTAAATTCGCATTCTTAGTTGAAATTTTATTTAAGATAAAGACTTCCATTTCGAATAAAGACGTTGAACTCACGAATTTCAGCGAATCTTCTTCATAAACTCGCTTGTAGTAACAAGCCAAGTAAAATTACCGATGATAGCTCGAAAATGGCCACTCTATCGGGTTGCACGGAGAAAGATCACGAGGAGGATACATGAAAGGGAGACAATCGGCGCGAATAGTGTGCAGCTTGACACGCTAGAAGATGTCTTAGCGCGCGGCTGAAAAGCTCGCGTTCGAAGATGCGCACGAAAAGGGGTTGCAAAAGGGAGAATACGGAGGGATGGCTGATGCGAATTGAATCATGGGGGCGTTTTAGCGTCTACGTGGGCTGCATCCGAAATTTTGAAGCGTCGAACCATCCAATACTCGAGATCTACCTGATACACTCCACGGAAATAAGATTTACGCCGAAAAATTTCGGAAAACCTTTTAATTTAACGCTGTTTCCACTGAAAAACAACGTTTATTCGATTTACTTCCTCAAATAATAATATTTTTCACTCTTATTAATAAAAATCGTCATGGTCTAAAGCGAGCTCTTTGCTGAAAACATATTACGATGAAATTTCTAAAGGAACGATGCTTCGCGTGGTTTTTATATGGATCGTTGATTTCCAACGAGACTAGTTCGATAAACCAGCAACAGCCTGTATGTGCAGAATGCTCACTTTGGTACTGCAACTACCGACGAATAAAGTATAAAACTTGTACAGAAGAAATCAAAATAAAATGTATATGAAAGGATACCGCGAAAAGTACAAAAATAACGAATAAAGTTATACGTGTACTCTAAAATTAAATATAATATCATTCAGATCGTGGACCATTTCAGGATTAGTATCGTTGATTACAGAGCTAACAGCATAAATATTTATTAGAATAAGAACAAAGAAGTAACATAACGTATACCTTATGTCACGAGTTGTACGCATCCTGTCACCTCCGTGCTGTACGTAGGTTCTCTTCTATTCAGAGAAACGCGAAAGAAGAGGAATAGGTGGTGGGAGGAGGAGTTACTCGAGACTCCATCGATTTTTAAACTTGTTCGCTCGCGTGCAGAGGAGGAGAGGGAGACCGCTCTTTCAGAATTTGTCCGATTGAAAATTTATCCGATGCGCGTGGTGTACCAAGCAGCTCCTGTCCCTCCATTTCACCCCCAGCCTCGCTTTCGCCCTACCTTTTCCCACGTGAATTTGCTTTATCCACCTTTTCCCCTCATCTCTTTCCTTTATTTTCAATTTTCTTCTTCGTCGCTTCCTCCCTTTTCTTCCCGTTCGTCTCGTCCTTCTTTTTTTCTTCTTTTCACCGTCGACAACGCTCGTCGATTATTTCACGATCACACGAGTCGAAATATTTTATTATCAGGTTTGTTGTAACTGGTTTCGAGGATTCTGAAAAATTCAGCATCCACGGCATACCCCGCCGCAACTTTTGAAATTCGTAGGAAAGTTTTCGTTCAGAGATAGAGAGAAACTACAGGATCAAGTGCAGAATCTCTAATGGGTGTAAGAAGAAAGTCAGGTAGGATGAATTACGAATGATGTAATTTCCACTCGCGGGACTATACAGAATGTATGGGAGTATACATTAGCGGAACAAGTCGCTGCTAACGCGGTTTCGTCAATCCTTCCTCGCATAATCTCGCTATAATGGCATAACGGTAAGTAAATTATTCAAGTAATGCAAAAGGAAATAGGATAAATTTTCATATCAAATATTTCGATATCAATGTTAAAAATAAAACAACTTTTAGACAAGTCGAATATAATAAGAAAGAAAAAGAAGGAAAGTGAGAAATAGTAGTGTACGGAAGAAAGGAAGAGACCAAGAGAAGGAAGGACAAGAAGGAAAGAAAAGAAGAGAGGAAAAGGAAAAGAAAATGTAATGATAAGAAAGAGCAAAGTAGAGTCTATATATTTTGCCACACAACTCATTCAAGACTTTTAACACTAGAACTACTGTCGCGCGAACTAAAGTATGATACTTGTACCAAAGGTATCAGAATGAAAGATGTATGAAAAAATATATAAGCGAGGGAAGAAATAAACCTTTACGAACTACCATCCAGATTACTGAAAATGGAATATTAATTGTAAACGATCCGCATCTCATCTGACATTCCTAATCCTTTCTCACTGAAAGAAATAACTTCCCATTTCTTTCTTTCTTTCTTTCTTTCTTTTTTTACTCTCGTAATTTGCTCTACAACTCCTCTAACGCCGGTAGAATTTTACCAGAAAATTCCAAAATTCGTAACATTTACGAGGGACGTTCTCTGTATAAGCTTAAGTATAAAGTTACTTAAAGAGAAATGAAGATACAGAGGCGGAAACGAAGCTGGATATCCGCGAGTGCAAGCACTTCAATTTACTCGGGCCGAATCGAAATTGCAAATGAGGATTAAACGTGGCCGCAAACGCTGGGGCAAGTGTCGATAAATAAACGGCTTGACAAAAAGCGTACCGATCGGATTCGACGACTTCTACAAATCTTGCTAGCCGGAAGGTCGGCATCGAAATGCGACCCATAACAAGATCCGGCTGGCCGCATACGCATTACGAATAACATTACCATACGCCGACGTTCCGAGACAGAATACCGTGTGTGCAAGCCGGTGAAATGGACCGAAATCTGATCAGATCCATAACTCTTTTGCTCAGATAGTCACTACGATATCCGATAAGTAATCCATCCTCTAGTTCAACGATAAGCCAGGAAATTATTTCTCTGCTTTACGCAGTACCACACAATTACCATAAGTAATTATATGGTCACTGTTTTCGAGAATGAAGCGTTCGTCATTTGCACGTAGATTG
This sequence comes from Bombus pyrosoma, assembly GCF_014825855.1. NCBI lineage: Eukaryota > Metazoa > Arthropoda > Insecta > Hymenoptera > Apidae > Bombus > Bombus pyrosoma. The sequence goes on along the minus strand of NC_057780.1, from coordinate 9,624,525 downwards.
GAAAGTTCCGTCTGTACGTTTCTCACTTTGGATGTTAGTTTTTGACGTCTTGTCAATCGTGTTGATTGTCTTTAGAAACTCCTCAAGTACACTTATTTATTTTTCTGCTCGACACCCTGGGAAGAATCAACAAGAGATATTATATTATTTGTATTTACTGATTTTTAATTTGAAGAATCGAAATTGACTTTACTATTCGAACTAAACTTACTCGTTACATCCGTACGAACAATTTTACAATGTTACAATCGTAAGAATGAAATTCGTACCTGTGAAGCGCGTGAATCATCTAACGTCGCATTCATTATGCTCGTTGTTATTAGATCTATTAGAAAGTTTTATTACGTCTAAAAACTTGAAAAGAGACTTCAACATGATAATGTTCGATTGTTGTCCCTCTTCTCTACTACTTTTCTGTTGTGAAACCTAATAATTTTACTGCTCTTTAAGCTCTATTATGTTTCAACTACACCTCCACTTGCAACAGAAATACCTAAAAAGTGAAAAGGGGAAGGTTTCAGGGTTGTTTAAGGCATGTAAAGTAAAATGGTAGGAAAATAATATTTTCCGCGTGTTCATACTATCCAATATCATACTACCCTAATACCATACTATGCAAAACCATACTATCTATTTTGCAGAGTGAAGAAAAAGAGAGTGTTTGCGGGTTAAAGATGTCTGCGGTTAAATCGAAATGGCTGGCGATAAAGCGCGTCGTCAAAATGTAACTGGCATTATCCGCAGGGCCGGCTACGAGGCAATAAACCCGTGGACACACTATTACGGTAACGCGTAGTATCGACTGGCTTGTTTCTGATGTGATTGATACGATCAGACAGTGGTGTTATACCGCTTGTACGATCGAGGCCACCGATGTCAAACGATCTACTTTTAAATTAGCCGACTCTGTCCAACGCATTACTGGATAATATTTCTGCAACATCGCGGCGTCGACAATGAATATCGATTAAAGATTGGAGATCACACGTTCACGATTGTATATCGTGTAATTTAACATTTATCGCAGTGACTGTACGATCGGGTATCCTACAATTTGACATTTGTGATTGTGTGACTGAAATATTAAAACGAAATTATGGTACTTACTTAAGAGTCTACTTCATAATAGAATCTATCTCGTTGGATTTAATGACACTGACAAATGACTAAAGGTTATTATCGATGACTCACGAACTCTTAATAACCAAATTCATTTCTTCTTTCTGCAAAAAATTCTCCAAATTTGATAGAAGCTTCCAAATATCCCAGTGAAGTTAAGATGTAAAAACAAGGTCTTTTGGAGAATTTAATCGTCAGCTTCAACGAACTTTCGTGTGTTTCTAATAAAACGAGTGTAATGCCGAACGTTCTTGTTGAGTCAACTCCAATCAACGCAGCGGTGTATGTAGCTGAAGAAAGAGGAACGTAAGAAGCCAACGACAAGTAAGAAGTCAGCAACAGCAAACAAGAACGACGAAAGTTAATGTTATGAGGATGAGAAATCAAGGCGACAAGGAGCGACCAAGCCGAAAGAACGCACGAAACTTTGATACGCTTCAGGAACAGGCGATAGGATGGAAGAGTGGAAAAGTCAAGGAACCAGACACAACGAAGAAGATGTCAAAGTCTATGAAGCTGCTGAATGAGGAAGTTCGAGGTATTAGAGATCTTAGAAGTATTAGAAAAAAAGCTTTTGCGCCAACACTGAAAGAGACTTTGGATATTAAGAAAGTATAAAAAGTATAAAAACATACGTAAAGCGCGAACAAAAAGAATGATTAATCAATTTTTCTGTTTGATGCAGTTTAATTTAGTATATGTGTTGCTGAAAACTACTGTCAAAAGGATTAAGATTAATTAAAAGTGTGCCAAGCGTGTTGAAACTGCGAAAAGCCGCCCGCTTCACTTCCGGTTTTATATCGGTGATGTACCTAAACCAGTTCGCAGCTGTTTCGACACAGACTCACAGAAAATTCTTAATATAATATTCAAAATTCTCGGGCATTGCACAAATGGTACCATTCCTCTTAATCCAATTTAATTTGACTTATTAAACTCACCATCTGGCGGTCTACATGCACCTTCCAGATTATCGCTATTAATTATTTTCACAGTTCGTATAAACGCGATACACACATAGTATAAGTACACTAGGTGTTAATAGGAATCGTTAAAATCTAGAAAAACTTTTATTTTTGCGCCAAACGACACTTTCATTAAATAAAATTGAATAAAATATGAATGTGTAGAAAGACCTATATCTGTCCTTAATCCATTGAAAATTTGGAGGAATTCGTATTCAGCTATTTGGAGAATTCTGAATTCTCAACCCCAATTAAAGGATGTATAATAACAGGAATTAAGAACAAATAATTGTCCGTAATAAAAATATCAAAAAAATTCCTTGAATTAATCGTCAACACTTATTCTTCTTCCGAAAGTCCTGAAAACAGCTGCAAATTATTCCAGACGGCAGTCGGTCGATTGCGAAACCTGGCAAAATCCCGACCGCGGTTACATAATTTACGCCAATGTTTTCTACATCTGTTCACGGACCGCTAGTATTACACGTCTTTTTCAACGTCACCGTTACTATCGTACAATTAATAGCTGCCTTTTAAGAGCCAGCTCCCCGGCCTTTTCAAGCCTCCATAATTCATCATCGAGGGTCGCAATATTCGTTGTCCGATTATCCGCAATAAAAATAGCAACAATTCCGCGAATCGATGATGTGACCTAGCCGATATTTGTCATTTCACCGAATAATAGCTGGCTAAGTATGTTCGACGCTGCCGTGGTTCATCGAGGCCATATTATAAACCATTTAAATTTGGCGAATTCGATACACAGCTTGTGTACAAAGAATAACCGATATAGAGTTTATTTAGATTTAAAAAAATACAAAGAATTTATTAGACACAAAATCTTAGCTGTGTGCACTCTGAAAATTTGTATATGAGTCAGCAAGTCGTGTATACTATGAGTATTTTTGATCCTTCCATACGACCGGCACACCTAGCTTACTCAACAAAAATCCTATCACTTCCCATAATACCAATATTAATCCTTTAACTATAGATATCCACATTTTCGGCATTATCGTTGACGTGTAATCTTTTAGAGCATATTATTTGTATATTATTTGGGAATTTTATATCATGGTATATATTTGGTAATTATACATATTTATATCAAATTACTGTCTTGTACAAATTTTTGAATTATATATTGTATACTTGTTTGACAAATTTTTTTTATAATTGAGAGTACCTAGTCAATTACAGGAACTTTCAAAATTCTTCAACGGATTGTGATACTGAAATAAAAATTCCAAATGCTTTCGAAGATGAGTTGTTGAGAGTTAAGTAATAAATTCGCTCGGTAAAAACAATAACGAGATGGATTAATTCGAAATTTAATGTAATACTTTTCGTTATTAGTACACTCAAACCTCGATACTCTTGGAAATTAATCAACAAAGCACTTCGTTCATTAATTAATTTATAATTGAACGAGAAAGGGAGGAATTTCAATTCTTGATGTGTCATGTTACATCGCCGTTAATGCTCCGATTTAACCGGCTCAATGTAAGGGCTGTTCGCTTCTGGGGTGGAACAAGCTGGTTTCTTGTAATCGTGATAACACCGTGGGGATGGAAATTTTACGACCGACCCCGGCTATAATAGTCCTGGAATAATTTAAAATTTTTCATCAGCGACCCATTAAGCAGCCGTTTTTCGGATTAAGCTCGATACTTAATAATGAAAATTCATTTTTCCTCGAATCACCCAACCCCTAGTCAACTACTCGCCGGCAATCATTCCCGTCGCCAGTTGAAATTATCACGGACAGGCTTTTAATAGAACGAACGAGGGACGTTTCCGAGATTTAAGTGACTCGCGTGATAAGTAGGAATATCGTGTCACTTTTCTATTATTGATGAATCACTGTAGGAGAGAGTCTGTATTAACCGAATTGGGCGTTTAAGTGATTAGAATGGTATCAAATAAAAATCAAAAAAATAATAAAGGATAATAGAATCGATCGTTTAAATTTTAACCTGGACATAACTTCTGTAAACTTGTAAAATTTCGTTACTAACAGTTCTTTGATAATGTCATAGTTTATCGAATAAAGAACAAATCGTGAATTGATTTCAATAAACAACAACAAATGATATGGAGCACAACATGGATAATAATTGAAAAGCAAACTTTCCAAATTCTGCTACTTGTATGTATTACCAAATTTACTTACAATTTTTTAGCTTCATTTAGAATCTCTTTACTTTACGAAGAATTTCAATAAAATTGTCAATCGCATACATTTACGTTGTCAAATAAAATGTTTACGAGATTCTAAACTGGTAAAATTTTTACGATAAAGCACTATGTAAGTACACAGCTCTTTCGACGCAATGAAATCAGAGACGGCTAACAACCGTCATCGAGCTCTCGTTCGTTAAGCAGAAATGAGCAACGGCCTGGAGGAACGAAACGTCGCAAAACCAACGTAGACGGAAGTCAGCGTTGCACAATCGTGCCAAACGATTAAGGCCGCAAAAAGGAAGGTGTAGGAGGGTTACAGGGAAGGGGAAGGTGTATAAAGTGCGGCGTAATCAGTATTCGGCCAGCGCCGACCGGAAATTCAATTCCATCTTGGGGTTATAAATTTTTTGCACCGCTCGTAAAGGCGTGCTCGCGGAGAATCATCGTGATATATCGGGTGTCCTGCACAAAAGGGCGCGCGTCAGTCGAGATGCAAGGGACGCGGCAGCCTTCGTGACTTAGCTGCGCCCTCTAAAGGTTCTCCTGAAAAAGAAATTTCCAGTACTGGAAAAAGAATATCCATTTGAAACTGCATCCTTGTAATGAATATTTCATACACGAAACTTTTATCTTGAAAAGTTTGCTATTCTTTTGCTTTCTATTTTTATCAACTGCAATTAAAATCAGTTTTCTACCGCATAAGTGCTTTCTAAGTTTTAATTGAATTTTCATTGAACTTTAAAGATTCGTTAATTTTGTACGTATACTATTAAAAGTACAGAATTATTTTTAAAATACGCAGTGATAATGATAAATTATAATTTATAGTATGTTTCATTAAATAATTTATGTTGCAACGAAGAAACATAAAAACATGTAAAAAGCACTAATATTCCCAAACTTGTCTCGAATATTGTACGAAAAAGCAGAGCAGATCTCAATTAATAATAAAAGCTCCTTTATTAATGATTCCAAAGAAAGATTAACGAGAATGAATCCTAATGCTTTTGTTCAGGAATCAATTTCTATTATTGAAAATTATCTAACTTCCACAGGTGACTACGGTAGTTTCAGACATTACTCGGGTGACGCGTGACCTACCGCGGAGGAGACATCGATAAAACGCTGGAATATCCGGATATTCCACAAAATCGAGCCTGCTATCGTCAGGAGGAACCAGCTCTCTGTGATTTCGTCGGTGTAACAAGAAATTCCTACGGTCAGCCGAACCGGGGATCAACGAAGAAACTTTACCCCCTGGAATAGACGCTCTATCGGAATTGAAATATGAATATTAAACGTTAAGCGCGTCAAAAAAAAACTGTTCATTTCACTGACATCGAAATGACGTCATCGTCTCTTACCCGATCGTGGAAGTATTTTCCAATTCTATTTCGCGATATTCGAAAGTGAATGATATTAAGGTAACGAAATTTTAAGCCGAAAAGAAATATCACTTAATGGATAGAAATGGTTCATAGTTGACGAAGAGAACAATATGTTATAGTCAAAGATGTAACTGTTTCAAAAATAAGTTTAATAATATAATATAATAATAAGTTTCGAAAATTATATTATTACAGTATTACGTGTTTCTCAAATCTGGATCAGTAACTTTGAAGCTTCTAAATTTAAAAACGTTAATAGTTATTGAATTAATACTCTCAAAAAAAAAAAAAAATGGAAAGAAATTATTTTTACCAATAAAAAATATTTAAGTAAAAATATTTTAAACAACAAAAGAATCCCTCGAGCTTTGAAATTGTGACTCTTCTCTTACAATCATTTTTATTTATTTATTTCGTTACTTTCGTAATTACAAATGACGTAGTGTACGAACGATTTGGATAGAAATATTTCTATCAAATGGGCGGAGAACTTAATCGAGATGAAATTCTTGAAACACCAACGACATTTATACGATCGAGTTCGAGGCAAGAGGAAGCCCGACCGCGATGCAGGGATGGAGAAAAAAGCGGATGAGAGTTAGGATTACTGTATAGGCCGCGGTATAAGACGAAGCTTTCGAATGGAAGCTGACTATCAAGTAGCAAGGATAGATGCCAGGGCAGACGGTATTAACCACTCCGCCTATTGGTATTGGCACGTGCACTCGGGGAAAATATCGTCGGCTCGAGGATTCGCGAATAAATCTAAATAACCTTCCCACAGGGATGCCGCAGTCCTTCGTATCTCTTTTCTTCGAATTTATTAAAAGAATGAAAAAGACAAAAAAAGAATAGGGAAGAAAGACTTGAGTCAGCACCTAGTGCTGACTTTTACTACTGACACGCTGAATATTATTCCTTTGCCGATACGAAACTTGTAACTGATACGTAAATTATTCGTCAAATTGTCGATAGTGTGATTTTGAGCGAAACAGTGGGGAACAAACGTGATAATTGACAATCGTTGAGCAAAAGTGCTCGTAAACTACGATTCGTTACGCTCGTTGAGCTTTTCCATAATTGACGGTACTCTGAATCTGGTTTCGTTTAGATCGAAATTTGCGCAGGTCGTTTGAAGAATCACTTTTCATTCAACCCAATTCATGTGTATTTTCTCTTCTGTGCGCGGATGGAGCAATTGGGAAATAATCTGAACGTAAAGATGTATAAGTAAGAAAAAAGAATGAAATATTAAAGGAGTGACTGGGGAAAAATGCTCGTACGTGTTTTAATATCGAATCTGCAATCTGAGAAGTGTACTTTTTCCAAAATCAACGATTATTTCTTTTATGACTTGATCTCCATACTATTATAACAAATCTTTCCTTCTTTTTATCTTTCTTCTACCTCTTATCAAACTGATAAATCTGAAACCTCGATAGAAATTTATTTGACCAGTTCGTGGTTCGGAAAGATAATTATTTTTTCCAAGAGGCAACAAAGAATGGAAGAAAGCGTATTTATGGATGGTTTGAAATAATAAAACAGTCGCGCCTAAATTTATTCGCAACATTGAATCCGGTACAGGCCGCAATATTTCGACGATCGACTTGGCATCCATCCTTACTACTTGATAGTCGACTCGGCTACGGAGGACTCGTTTTATATTTATGTACCAACATAACGGTTAACGGTAACCCGGACTGTTTCTGTTACTTTAACCACGCAGATCGTGAATCGTAAAAGTAATCTACAATTCTACGAGCAACAATACCGTCGTTCCGTGTGCTTTTCATCCGTCTCGTCAACCCGTATCCCCCGTATGTTGCATTTTACACAGAGCAAACGACGATTTTATTTTACCTCTTCCCATGTCTGATTTGTGCTCTTGTTATACATCAGCCTGTCTCACGTTCGTTATTCTCAACATTTCGTAAAATATTCTTTTTAGAAATTTTCTTACATTTTAGTCGATCATGAAATATTGTATAGGTTTTTGTATAGGTTATTTTAGTTGTTGCTAGATTTAGTTAAATTCGATATATCCAATGCTTCTATTTACGATATCTCGTATTATAATACTGTTATTTTTTAGACTATTTAAATTTGCATTGCTTAATATTTATCTTCGTCGAGGCTTAAAGATTAAATAACAAATTGAAATAATTTTCAAATCCAAACAATTTAAATTTATCCAAATCTTAACAAATAAAAAACAAATTTTATTTAAAAAACTAAAATACGAATAGTAAAGCATCGAAATCTATGGTTTACAGAGATAAAATTCATAATATTTTAGAATTTCATATATGTTGAAAAAAATAATGGAAAGATTATTGTGAATCGGAAATAGCAAAAATTTCTGTGGCACGATTTTCCGAATTTCACAGGCAACTTCTATAAAAAAAAACAGATTTATTTGAAATTTTTGTCGGTCGAAATAATTTTAGCTTTAAAGGTATCATCTTTTCGATTCGGCATTTCGAGGGAAACTAGGGAAAAGAAATTCCGCTCGATCCTTTTCCCGACTGTAATCGCAAAGAATTCGTACCTTTTCCCGACTGCTTTCGCATCGAATTGTTTAGAAATGCACCCGATGGCCCAAGAAACATCCATTTACAAACCCCGTTGGTCGAAATTAACATGATAAGAGGTGTGTACTGCGTCTGTGTTGATAAGACATCTATACAGTTATATATCTAAAAATTTCTTATAATTGTTGAAAATTGAACTTAAGAATTTCTATTCTACGCATTTATTCTAAGGTACATTCGAAAAAATTTATTTCAGAATAATGGGCGAAGTATAATTTTTAGTTAACAAATATTGAGTAATCTTTATGTTCCAAAACTTAATAGGAAACTTTATATCACTCAGAAACCGCGACATCAAAATCTTACAGAAGACAAAATCGCGAATTTTTTTACAAGAAAAATATAACACTTGAAGGATATAGCAAATGGAACGAATTATCTAACATACGTTTTCATTGACGTTTAACTCGATCAATGCACTAGTCTTATTATTAAATTCTCTAAAGATTCTCTAAACAACAAACGTTACACATCCTAACAAAAATACGTCTAGTAAACCATATAAAAGTCCAATTCATCCATCTTACCATTTAACTGAGGCAGAAAATAATTCACCGAGACAACTCGCGTCATTACTTGCATTATGATACACCTATAACCAGAAGGCTTAGCTCGTTTCCTATCCGCAAGAATCCTTCCTAGAGTGCAAGTTCCAAGGCGAAACGAACCCATGGATTATCCGAGGAAGTGCGAAGAGGCTTTTAACGTGGTATAATTTATTTAAAAGCCGAGCCCCAGCTCCCTCGAAAAAGGGAATCTCTGATGAAACAGCCTTAATTAGCGCACAGTTTCTTACCGACGAATTTACCTTTCTTTTTTTGCCCCGTGGAAAACCGCGATGCTTCTGTTCTTCTCGCTCTTTTTTTTCTACTCTCCTATACTTAATCACCTTCTTCTTATCTCTTCTATTTTCTTATTATTCCCTTAATTTCCGTTCCTTCCGTTTTTTCATTACTTTTTTTTTTAATTTTATATAATTCGTATGCTTCTAAAACGCAAATTTAAAGATTCGAGCTGAATCGTTCTTTTAAATTCTTCTATCCTTCTTTATACTTCTATTTTGTTTACCTACATGGTTTACTATTACAAAGTCTCATTTGCATCGTTAGAAAAAGGATTATGGGTCGAGTATATCTAACAACGTCCCCTGGACTGATCGAACCACCGACGAAAGAGAATACCGAGTGATTTGTTTATGAATATTGTTGGTAAATATGTTAGTGACGCTATCCAGTGACAGAACGACCGGCCAGAAACAAGGTCAATCGATCAGCCAATGAATGTTAAATAACAGGGGGCAACTTAATTCATGTAACCTGATTAACGCGACACGCATCGCGGGAATCAGATTGCATGCAAATATCGTTGGCTCGACGTAGAACGGATGATTCTATTCGATCGTGTGACATAATTAATTCTTTTTTTTATCATGATACACAAACGATAAATAGTTCAGGATAATTGAAGCAATTGTACAACGATAACTGAATCGGACGATAAATAAAATGTTCGTTAACTGGTTCGAAAAATGCGTAACAAATGACTGATTGGATTGGAGTAAAATAATAATCGAATAACGAGCGTGTAATAAAGGGGAAATGATTTTAGTATCGTGACGAGATCGACTTTCGAAAGTGGACCATTTTGAAATGGGCACAAATGTCGTGCAAAAGCAATTTGCATCGAAGTCAGGGCCTCGTAATTAAGTTTCGCCAATTACATTCCCCAAACGACTCTATTTAATTCCTATTTGGCAAAATTCTGGCTACACCACATCAACGTCGATCCTCGTTAACGAGCAAAGTTATATTTAATCTTTTTCCATACAAAATCAAACGATAAGGTCACATAGATAATGCGTGCACATAACATATGTATATAAGTAGATACATACTGAGCTATGTTCGCTGATAAATATATATATATATATAACTAGACTGTTACACGATAATATATTTTCCATTAGATAGAAAATCGCGAATTTATTAGAGCCAGAGAAAACAATATATTTCTTAATTTTCTACGAAAAATAATGTACACACGTGTAATCACGAGTATGAGCATGCGAGTAATATTAAACTTGACAAATGGTTTATTTTCGGTCTTAATTTTTCATTTCTCAATAATTCATCTCGTTATACAGCTTCTTTATGATAACAAATAATTATATATTCAACTCTTCGAAAAATTATATCGTACGAAAAATATTATGAATGGAATATCCACTTACGAGTGAAAATGTCTCACCCTGTATAGTCAAAAAGCATCGACAGGGAAGAACGACGAAAATCATTCCGTCCATTGAACGATGCTCTCGCAAGAAAGGTCTGATAACTTGTCACCCGTAACGAAGTGAATCGTCGGGACGCCTATTTCAGTGGAATTCACTTTGAATTTCTCACCCTTACAACTTTTTCCGTTCTACGCGGGGACGTCGGTCTGCTACGCTTCCCCCGCGAATTACCTCGTCAGAAATTCAACCCTCGTACACAGCCATTTCGCAAATTCGATCTCCCTCCGTGAACGCTCCACGGGTAACGTCTCTTCGTGAACACGCGAGCAAGCGAGCGAACGCCCGCGCGCAAGTCAAGAACACCTTGTAAAGGCGAAAAGCGAGACGAAACGAAGAAGTCAATGGCGTTACGTCGATTCGTTCACACAATTTTGGCGGATAAAAGTTTTTCGAATCGGCTCACGGTCGATTCCCCTCGATTCGTCAAACACGTGCACGCCCAAGATGGAAGTTCGTTCAGGAGAATTGAAGTTTATCTATGGTAATTGTAATGGTATTAAATTCTCCTCTTTTGGTATAGTTTGATGACATATAATGGAGTGTAAAACAATAGTAGATTAGACAATATAATAATTATAGATGAATATAATAACAGAGTTTTGATTCGTTTAACTTCCAGGTGATACAGTTCCGTATGAGTAATAGATGATTCTGTACAATTTTAGTATGCGAAGCATTAATTGCAATTTATAATCCAGCTATCGTTATTTTCGTTGAGGAGAAAATAATCATTCGCCAATTTTTAATTTTTGAAGGAAGCTAGCAGTTCCTCTACGCTTTGTTTAAGGTAAGAGAAGAAAAAGATAGAAACCTTGGCATCTCGAATATTAATATGTACATATTTTCATTTCTTCAAGCCCTATGCGGATAAGGGACGCGCCATCATTACAATTTTGTAGCGATGATTTACAATTCGATAGGTTTATATACCTACAGATGCTTTGTTACATATTCATGCACCTACATGATATCATTATAAATGTATAAAACATACAAAATAACCAGTGCTGCTAAATTATAGCGATAATTCGTCTAGCGTGAACTTTACCCTGCACATTTTACTAAAGAGAAAAGAATAGAAAGAACAAAAACAAGAAAATTAAAATAGCATCGAATACCTAACTTTTCGCTCCAATTACGTCACGAACAACACAGCTAATTTCGTTTCCGGATGCTATTAAATCCATCCGGAACAAGGAAACGAAATCGCCGTACGTTTCGACGTTATCAGCACCAGCGCTGGAGGAACGATATAAAGGAGAATGAGAAAGACAGGAATAGGGAAAGCTGTTCAGACCGCCAGAAATTTTCCCGTGACGCTTCCCTTTGTCTGGATCCCGGACCTAACCCAACTTGATTTGAGTCCGCCTCGTAGGTGACACCAGTGCGACGAAGAACGAGAACACAGCCGGAAATGAAGGTGGCTAGAAGTTGGCGCGGTGAACGTCACCTTCTGTCGAGTAAATTTTATCGAATCCACCGATCCCTCGGGTTTCCCCCGAAAAAAGGGTGTCGGAAGGAAAAAAAAACTACATATATCACGAAGCCGTACACGCGAAAAATGGAAAGCGACAGTGACACGTGTTGTGTCGGATCAACGACCACACCAGGGAAAAATCTTGAGAAAAGGAAGATATATGTATGCGTGCGTCCCTTTGGAGCAAGCTTAGCTTTCAAAGTGAAACATAGGATGGTTTGGATATTTCACTAGTTTTAATAAGTAGTTTCGATCATTTTGTTTTGTGGTTTTCGTTAGATAAATTTTTTCGTCGAATGTATAAGGATAAGCCACAAATTCTTGTCCAGATTATGTACGAGGTGTACTTCTAACTTTCAATCTCTATGTCGTTTTAAATATATAATAAATCATCCATTTATACAAATGTTCAGGGGAAAAGGTCAATAATCTTAATATTAACATTACAATCTCAAATTTTTGCATTTATGCAAAAATATCAATAAAAATATGCCAACGATATTTTCAATATTATTTGTTATCTCTATAATAGAATAACAAGAAACATAATCTCTGATACAGGCATGGTATTTTAAACGGAAAACGTACAGTACATGTGCGTAAATTAAATAAATCTTGCTGTTTGTCATGAATACAGCGATACGAATAAATTTTACAACAGTAGATAATTTTCTGCATATAATTTTATTCTCCAACCTCGAAATTCAAATATAAAATACTATTCGAATTTATACAATGTAATCGGCCAAGTTAAAATAGAAACCCGGAAAATAAACAATGCGTACTTGAACATAAGGGACGCGAGCACGTGCACGCGAATTAAAATTTACAAGCTGTCGGCCTGGACGCCGAGCAAAAATACAACTTTCTCATCCGTAAGTAAAATCATTAGCATTTCCCATAAAATTACGAACCTCATTTAAATTCTCACGCATGTGCTATAACATTCTCCTAAAAATCCTTTACTAATATTTTTTCATTAACGTTCTCTCTTTTCCCCTTTCTCTCCCTCTTTTCCCTCCTTTTATCTTATTTTCTTTCTTTCCCTTCAGGAAGCCACGAAAAACCTAGCAATTCCCGAATCTCAATGAAATTATTGTCCGTCGCTTAGAAATATTCTAAAATTAAAAAAATAAATTAGTCGTCTAACGCTAGCGTTCCTTTTAAATTTATAAATTCCTCGCGAACATTCGAGGTTACCTATATTTTTCTTAGAATCCGATCGATTAAAAGCGTTCCAGTGTCTTCCCCGCAATTTTCCCTAGTGTTAAAATTTACTCGTTTCGCGAGTCAACAAAAAACACCTTGAAAGGAAGCGAAGAAAAATCAGTACGAGCTATCGAGAATAACCCTCGCCACAACTAACTGTAAGACGTTCGGAATAAAATCACAAGAATTCGAAACTCTTTAAGACCTCACGATCCAAAAGTACGGAAATTCTAAAGTAAAAAAAAAAAAAAAAAAATTATAAAAATGAGAAAAAAAAGAGTGGATCCTATTGCTGCCATTTGTACGAGTCCTCCGAAATCGTTCGCAGAACCGACGAAGAACCGATGAAATTTTAATTTCATGCATGATTATAATCACATCCATTCTTCACAGCCATTGAGAGATCTCGTGGCGACATTTCCTCTCGTACAGCGTCTGAAACTTTCAATGAGAAAACAGAGAGAGTGAAACGGAGGGCCGAATCGAATTCTTGATCAATCGAGATCGGGAAGACCGCCAGTGGAGCTGAAACTGTCCCTCGAATCCTTTTGAGTTCGTTCAAAATGGCCAGCCGGCGACGTGTCTTTCAAACGATTCTCGAAATTCAAAAAGTCCGTGTCGCATGGACTACAAGCCTGCATAGATCGAGGGAAATATTTGTTTCAACTGTCTATCAATCGTAAGTATAATCGAATTTCTTTACTTGGAGCAAGAAGTTGTCTGGACCACCATTTTCCCTGATCTGCCTGTCCAACCGGGGCGACGAAATCACCGTGTTGTCGGAGCTGTTGCAAAGCCCTCCTGCGCAGTCCATCATCTTCAAAAAATTAATATTTTTCTTGGTTAATTGATAATTAATATATTTTTTATGATTTTGTTGAATGAAAGAAGATCGTGAATTATTTTGAAAGTATAATGATGTTGAAGTTGACGAGTGCAGCTGGTGAAGATTCTTGGTGTTGAGTTTTTTCTTCTTTGTTCATTTTGTACACATTATCAGAGTAGATAAATGTTGAAGATTTTTAAAAGGAGATGAACATAATTTCCAATAAAATGTTCGAATCCTAAAATATCTTCTTTTAAAATAAAAAAAATCTGTAAATATCTATATTTCATTTTTATCGACATTTATTTATCTGGAAAATTAACTCTTAGAACTCTAGTTTGATCTCGGCTGATCTTAGATTTCGAATATTAAATGAACACAACGTTAGAGATCAGAAAGATGTACGAAAGAGCGATACGATTAGCGAGCGAACAAATTGAAGGTAATCATGGAATCTCTTACCAGCTTAGTTTTCTCCTCGATGACTTCCACGACGTTGCCTTCCTCCGTGCTGGTAATGATGCCAGTTCCCAACTTCTTGCCTAAGATCTTTACTTCCTTCCTGCATCCACCGGAAGTGGTGACTACGCCGCTGTCGCAGCCATTAGTGTTCGAGGCGGTGTTCTTCAAAAATTGCTCGTACGGACTAAGTAACTTTAGATCCTGATATTGTGACGTCATGATATCTTGATTATGATTTTTCGGGCCCAGAATCTTCACTTCGTTCAACCCGGAGAACAATTTCGATGACGGTAGACAATTTGATTTACTACCAAGAACCTTGAATTCCAAGCGTGAAATTCGAATGTGGCAACAGAATAATTACTTGGGAAATTTAAAAATTACTTAAAATTATAGCATGTTTCATATTAAGAAGATACTAATAATAAATCATTTTTAACATATTTTAATCTATGGAGATTTAATTTAAATACAATTCCAACAGATAGGAAAATAATATAACTCCAAATGTGTACACTATTTTTTTCAAATATTTAAAAATAATTTTTAACATATGTATTACTTATCTTCTTTAATATTTTATAACATTTTATCTATTTTAATATTTTAAATATATACGACGAAAAAATAAAAAATGAAAAATTCCTTTTTCCTTAGAAAATTCTTCCCTAAAGAAATTAAACACTAATGAGGAAGTATTTAATTAGACAAAAATAATACTAGTAAGAAATTTTTTTGTATCTAGCTTGCACAAATAGTATAATCAAAATACGGGCGTAAAGTTAACTAAAAGTTTAAAATAAACGATGAAACAATGAAGGTCAAAATCTTTTACCTTATTTGAACTTCCCGATCCGAGGATCTTCATGTCCGATTGACTAATGGGTAACAAACCACTATCAGACTCACTGTTATCGAAAACACAGGGCAATTTTATCTTGGGCTCGTACACGGAATGATGATCGTCCATAGTCGAACTACCCAGAATATTAAGATCTTCGGCTAAACTGGTATTGCTCTTCAGATATGGAAGTGTGTCGTTTAAAATTGACAATGATGGATGATTTTTCATTAACAGAGACGATATCGAAGGCTGAGAAGCAGTCGACAGAGTCGAAATGTCGCTTCTATGACTAAGAATATTTGTTAATTCTTGTTGGCTCGAAGGCACTCCTATGGCTGTGAATTATATCAATACAAGATTTGTATAAAAATTCAAGAAAATTTTCGAATAATAACAGGTTGTTACGTAATAGATATTGGTTTAGCTTATAACTTGTTTTACAACGAAAATTAAAGTTTGTTCAATTCGAAAAATTCGATGTTCTTATTGTTTCGAGGTACTTGTGCTAATTTTATGCTCATTAAAAAAAAATTACAAGAAAATAGGAGTAGAACATAACTGCTTCATGAATATTATTAAACTAGTGAAGAGAATAATGGAACAAATTAATACACAAACGTAAACAATTGTCGAATGTTTCATGATATTAAAATGACTGAAAAAAACCTCGTGGAATAGCGATATTTAATGTGTAAGAAACTAATAAAATAAAACAATTTTATGATAAAGGACTTGGTACAAAATAAGGAATGAAATAAAGAATAACGTAGTGAAACTCACCTTCATCTTCATGTTCGCCAACAGAGACTCCACCATCGATGGACAAAGATTTTGGGCCTAAGATCAGATCATCGATCTTCGATTGCGACAGGAAACTAATGCCATCCACAAAACGATCGTCGAGGCTTTTACTATCGAGAATCCGAATGTCTTTGTCTTCTAGGATCTCAATGCCGTCTATCGGCATAGATTTCTGCGTGGAGGCGGAATCAAGTACCATGATCTGATTATCAGAATCTCCGATAATAACTTCCCCGTTACCGCGCATATTCACAACATTGATCGCGTCTGCATCCTCGCCCTCAAGAATGGTCACGTCGTGTGAATTCTGTGCCATCAGATCCCGAGCTTCGCTGTTCGTCATTACCTAGATTATAAAGAATAATTAATGCCAGAATAAAATACGTATGATAAAATAAAATTATAATTAATGAAGGAAAGCAGGAAATCGAAGAGAATATTTTCATATTGTCAGAACAGTTAGAGAATCTTTTTCTACGTCATAATTTAATTTTCATACCCACTTATCTATAGCTATATATTGTTTAATCATCATATTAAAGTTAATTTTTATCTTACGAATACCACGTAAATGCAATCTTTATATTTTAATTATTTATATGATTGGAGCAATGAAACTATTCACACATAACGATTTTTAATTTGTTGTGGGCTCTAATTGAATCGTTGCGCGTAATTAAACTGTCCAAAACAATTAAAAAATTTTAATGATTTTCTGCTAAAGAATGTCTTTCACCCCTGCGTGCCATCAATCGATGGCGAGTTTTTAGAATTTAATTTACAAATTTATTACAAGTTTTATGCTTTTGTCCTCAGCAGTGTTAATGTTAATAGTTGCAAATTTAATCTTTCTAACAGTATCGGAATACAGAGTGATCCTCTCGGTATGTATATAATTAACTGAAAGACAGTGCCCGCCCATTGCCATCGTGGCGATGATGCCGTATCATGTGTGATCTGTCATCAGAGACCGATATCGCTATATCAGGGCCGAGACGGCTATATGTATGTGTGCGTATAAAATGAAGATGAGTATGTGTGATTTACGGCATATCCTTTGAGTTAACTAGCGAGAGGATCGCGCTGTATATCAATGTATCAAGCATACAGAGCTTCTTCGTTTCTGTTCGCTTGACTGGTACAATAAAACCGTTCACAACTCTGTAATCCAACATTTCCAACTCTGTTTCCAACATTTACTAGGTATGAACGTCTATGCTTTTAATTTTACAATTTATTTCGTTATTTCAAATTTAAGTATCTCGATGCGTCTATATCGCTAACATTTAATTTTTCATATAACGTGTGATTTCGTCGCAAAACAATAGAGATTGATACGATAAATATTCTTCGCATGCTAGCTTAATAAAACGATTTACAAAGCGATATCAAAGATGTTCAGAACGAGATTTTTGATCCCAATTAAAATACTCGGAAATCATGTACCATTGGGTACAAGAAATTCGACATCCAGAAATAATATGGATTACTACATCAAAACGATTAACGAATGGAAAAGAACTCAACAGGGAATAATTTTGTGACTGGAAATATTCCAATTTTTAATTATTGGACGTGTTAATGAACGCACTACGTTCTCCGCATTTATTTCCAAAAATCAATAGATTAACATCTTTTCCGTTCTTTCAATTTAAACGAAAATAATTTCAGCGAATGTAATATCGCAATCCTGCCAATCATAAATCTATTTAAATCTAATAACTTTTTGTTATATCATTCCGAATAAATAATATCTCGTTCAAAGAAATTTCATTTTACAATTTCAAAAGCTCTGTTCTCAAATCTGAAAAATCTTGCTATCGATGATGAATGATTCATCACCTCGTAACGACCATCCTCGGTAGCGCGCACGAACTGTATTCCACCCTGGGCAGCCAGTTCCAGCAGTTCGTTGCAATCCTCCATCGCCGAGGACACAACAGGACCATTCTGGCGATCAGGCTCGTTTCTAGCCGGGTCGCTGTACGTGAACTGAGAATCCAATGCCGTGACCAAGCTCTCTGTCGACAGTGCACCAAATAAACGCCATATTGCGGCGACACTTTGAAAAACATCGCTATTTTAACGAGCCAATTATAGACGGACAACGACGCGTTAAAAAGCCCTTTTGGAAACATATTGCGAAATGGAATCGTTCGGCTAAAAACAATACCATTACTGAAACAATTAACGTGTACTTATGAAATTTGTTGTTAGTTGAATTTTCAGTTCTGCTAACACTTGGAGCTTTATAGATTTAGAACGTACTATAAATTTTTTCTTGTTCTCAGCACTAGAACCAGATAATTTTTCAGCGCGATTTTATAGATTTAAAACGCTAATTTAAATAATTTGCATTTTGAAAACTGAAGCGATTTTTTATTAAATATACGAATAAAGATTTTTCTCTTGGATTCCTATACTTTTCATTTTCATTGTTCCTGCATAAATTTTATCCTTTCTCCTCTTTACTCTAATAGAATGTTCAGATCATAAGAAAAACTATTATTTACTTACCGTGTTCGTCCTCAGGTCCGGGTGGTTCAACGATGAAATTCATTTTACCATCAGGATCCATATTCTGAATAACTGTGGCTACCACGGGTACTTTTACCTGAACTGCTTTGATCCTGTCAGCGTCAGCAGAAATCGTTGGACTTAGACTCATCTTTCCTGCCATACGTAAATCTTCTGCTGTAGCAGGAGTCAAGATCTAAATTTGATGAAGCCCACTTTTTAATAAAGCTTAGAGTAAAAGGAATTAATAATGTAAATTTGTTGATAAAATTATTACATTTTTATGAGTTCCTGTTGGAGAAACTTTCACGAGGACAGGAATTCCTTTAACTGGTTTAAATAACGCGAATGGCGTTTGTCCTTCGATCAGTGCCATTTCCATCGCTTTCGTATCAATTTTATCTATTACTACAGATTCCATTACATCGGACTGTTAAAAAATATGTGACAAATTTATTAATTTCCAAAGACTACAAATGTTATGATTCTTGTTGCTTAAATGAATTACTAACCGCCATTAAAGGATCCTTGTCCCTTACTTCTATAGTTTGATCTCGATCACCATTTGGCAGCTGCACGATCCTAACGTTTTTACTGAAACAAAATATCTATCACTATATACAGAATTAATTTTTAACCGTCCGTAGGCAATCTATATCGTTTATCATTTATTATTCAACACTAATTTTTTAGTATCATTTCATTAACATATTTTATTTTATAATGTAAATTTCTATTAACGTATTATTTCAAGTTGTCAAGAAGGTTAAAAATATTCTAGTATGTATATCGAACGCCTCTACTACATCTCTGAAAAATATAAAAATTCTCTTCTGAAGAGAATCCAAACCTGAAATTTCGTTTGCTTACTTAAAAGCGTCAAATATTCTGGTATAATCTTTATATTGAAATTTAAAATCGTGTTAAGGACTCTACTCTTCTGCATATTAGAAACATTAATCAACACATCAATGTGTGTTAAAGAAAGAAGACTCTAGAAAAGAAGATCAATTTACAGACGTGAAAGAAAGGAAGGAAGGAAGAAAGAAAGAAAGAAAGAAAAAGAAAAGAGAAGGGCGTCAGCTTTCTACTACGTTCTAACCGACTAAGAAATCAACATTCAAGTTGCGTTCATTCAGCGAAAGAAGAAGCCGTCTATCTAGGGGCAAATTAAGCGTCGTTCAGTTCTATTCGGTGACGTCTACCTACTTTCTTATGACGTTGGGATCGACGATGCCCGGCTGCACACCAGCCGGATGTCGATACTTTATCCCGTGCTTGTACTCCTCGTGCGATCTCAAAGAGAATCGACGCGGAAACTCTTTGCCGCAGATTCCGCACACGTGCTGCATTTTCTCCGCGTGTGCATGCGCTTTGACCTTGTGGCAGACCAAATTCGACATTTGATTGAAGCCTTTGCCACAAAGCTCGCATTTGTACGGCCTCTCGTTGGTATGGGTAAACACGTGGTTCCTCAAATTGCCTGACAACGGAACGGTATTTAACTGTTGCCGGTTCCCCGGCTTCGGCTTACTTACTTTGCACAGGCTGTTTCAGAATTGTTACAACACCGTTTAATTGATCGACACCACAAAACGCGGATCAGATATTTGCATAATGCGTATCCGCGAGAGTTTGTTCGCAAAAGAATTTGTTGGCATTCTAGATTTAGACGTTTTAACTTTGAACGCAAAATTTCCTTAAACGTAATTCTGAAAAAGCTTGCATATTTCGAATATCTTAATAAGTGATAATTACCCTTCTGATGAAATCCCTTTCCACAAACCTGACATTTGTGTGGTTTGTGCTCCGAATGTGTCTTTCGGTGAGAGATCAGCGTAGATACTCTAGAAAGTCATAGTTAATTATATATGACAGTATTGTTAAAAGTATAAAAATACCAATTTTTCACAAAATAAGGCCATCTTTCAACGCAGATAAATCGGAGGAGAGTAATACATGATCCTACAAAAAAAATGTAGGATCATGATTATCGTAATCGACTCGATTGCCCATTCACAAAGAGTTTTATAAGCTTCGAGATCGAAATCGTCTCAATTAATGCATTATATCACATTCGAACAGGCTTACTTATTTAAAAAGCATACTCTATGGAGATTAATTTATAAAAAGACCAGCATATCCGTGCTCGTTAAAATTTCCTTTCCGCTTTCGCGCACAATCGCGCAATTTTGCAACGATTCAAAACGCTAATGATCCGCGCGCGCTCACAAGCGGCGCTTGTCATCATTTTTTCCTCTAGGTAAATTGTAGTTTCAATTTCTATATGAATATACTGTTCGTTAAAAATATCTCAAACGGGATTTAAATTATTATATAACGAATGAAAAATGCCCAGATTAGTAAATATGTGTAATCAAGAAATAATTAGATGAAAATCGTGGAATGATTTTGATAGTACACTGACCTGTTGAAAGTTTTCTTACAAAATTCGCAAACGTACGGCCTAGCATCACTATGTATCGCCTTGTGCTGGCTCAATGTCGACAACTGCCGGAAAGCTTTGCCGCAAGCCTCGCATTTAAAGTTTCTCTCGTCGGTGTGTGTTGGCAAATGCCTCATCAACGTGTACTGATGCCGGAACTCCTTCGAACCTGGATCGAATATCAAGCTTTAGGGCTATTCTAGCGATGTTGTTGCAAATAGAGAGCGTTATGCGAAAGAAATGCTATTGATTTCACGCTGTGTAAGATTCTTGTATACGGTTAAGAAGAATATTATATATAATAATACACAATATTATGATATAAAAATCATTGAATTTTCAATCTTCAAACGCAGAATATTTTTCCAATCTTCAAATGTTGAAACTTTCAAATCTTCAAATGTTGGAATTTTCAAATTTGCAAGTTTTCGAGTTTTTAAATGTTTAAACAATGTGATGAAGAACAAAAATTTCCTCGTGCAATGTATGACAACAATCCATATAGAATTCGATAAATAAATTACTAACAAATTCCGCATTCCCAAATTTTCAACGTTTTCCCATCTCGCTTTAAATATTTCACAAAATGAAGCTTCGACCGTGGATCATCCTTATCGATCAGTCGAGTGGAGGACGAGGAAGGTCCTTCGACAACCGGATGTGAATATACCATAACGTTATCGTCGGATGAATTAATATTTTGATCGAGAATCTATAAAAAGTAAAAGTGGAAATCAATTATCTTGTAATTCAATTAGAAAACAAAACAATAAAAATAATTTTCATATTTTTACCTTATATTTGAAAGCATCTTTTCCGAGAAACTTCGTCACAGCACCATCAATGTTAATTACTTCAGAATCTATAGCTACATTTAGGTTCATGCAATCACCCTGGAAACAAATTAGATTGAACCTCTGTAGGAAGTGTTTACGGTGCAGAAAATTACAGTACATATATCGCGTAATGTTATTAATAATTACAGTTAATAAAGGAAAGTTAATTGTTAATTTACCACTCATAATTACCTGAATTAATTGATGATCATTTGTGGATGGCAAACTCGGCACAACGGTGACATCGTTCCTCCCTTCAGAACCTGCGGTTTCCTCTTTCACATAAACTTCATAAACACTGTAAACCCAAAGTCACCAATGAAATACATCTTTTTAATATCTTCGAACAACTTTACGTCTAATATTATCTTAAATTCTATTATACAGTATTTTTAATTCGAAAGATACAATTTTATAAATTCCAAAATTTTCAATAAAATTATCTTTTAATAATTTTGCTTCTAATTTCATTTTACGAATTACATAATAAACCTACAATACAACGCTGATGTTCACTATACAATTGTTTAAGCTCACCTGATGACTTCATCCGGGATAGGACGAGTAAACTGCACCTGCGGATCCTCGTACTGGGTATCCCCTAAAAAATTGAATAGCGTTGTAAAGGGACATCTTGAGCTATATAATAACCTGCGTTAACCTACCTCAAAATCTGCCTAGTTAGCCTATTTAAAAAGAATTTCGTTGTTGTTTTCTCCATATCAAAAAATAAAATTCGATATTAAATTGAGATTAAATTAATTAATTTCGTAGTTAAGTAGAATGTTAGATACAAGTTCCAAAAGTGTCAGTAAATTAATACGAAGACAGCGTTCTAAATTATATATTTATTTCGAACGAATTTACGCAAAACTGGGAATGGAAGATTTACAATAAAGAACATTGTTAAACAGCTATTTTCGAGATGCTACTATTTCTCCGTTGAAGCTCTTGAGAGTTGGGGATTAGGAAGAAGAATAGTGCATATGTTTTTAGTAGAAAGCTTTTAAGATTCTTTCTGAAAAAGGAGAGCACAATATTCTTGTACTCTAATACTTCTCATGACAAAATAATCCTTTCCCCCCTCTTTCCGTCTTTCCTTTTTTCCTCTCTCTTTCTGTCTTTTTTTCCTCTTATTTAATAATCCATTGCCTACTGCAACTGCTGTTACTTTACCGTTTTCTGTATGCTCTTTGTGAAATTAGATCGTGTCCAACTAAAAGAATTTATAATGACTACCAATGAATAAATCGTGTTACTTACAGACAGTTACAGAAATCTATCCGACACTTCTTAAATATAAAATATTATAATAAAAATATTACTTCCAGGGCTTTTTGTTCTGACACGTTAAAGCATGCATTGCGAAAGTATTCTTATACTTTTACTTATTCATCTTTGCCTTTATTACGAAAAAGGAAACAAAAAGACACGAAACACAATGTCATAATAATTATATAGGCCTATCGTATCTATATGAAATCATCAAAATAGTAGGTTTAGTACTGTATTAATATCTTGTACGTTAAAATATCAATGATATCCAGCTATCTCTATGGCATTGAAAAAAATATACTGTAACTTTTTATGCAATTTTATCCCAATATTTTTGTGAGTCGAATGTTTGAATTTCTTAAATTCTTTTTAGGAATGCATTGATAATAATCGTATTGATATGTAGGTATGAACAACTTTATAACACAGGACGTTTTTACTTTCTTTGGTAAGCCAGATACACAATATTCGGTGTATGTATAGTTTCGTGACTGTATGTCGTATTGACTAAAAGCTCGAGCTTCGAGACTCCTTTCTTTTCCTTATTTCGATAAAATTACGATATTTATGTTTTCAGCAGTTCCAGCAAAACTGGTTATTACTAAGATTTCTTTTCTCTAACATTTTTTAGCATCTTTTAATAATTTACGAAGAGTCTTAAAGAGCGTAAACTTTATTAAAATAAACGATCTTGTAAAAAAATAATGAGATCTTTTCTATTACCTAGCAATCATTCGTTGATTTTATCTAACTTTTTTATCACACTTTGTTATTCAGGCTAGAGATTATACTAATGAAATAATTTCAATTTAGATATTTTGTATCGCAAGCCTGAATAATAAAACTATTGACGCTGACCGAAATCGAAACCCATTTTCATCAGAAGATATCGTGAAGCGATATTCTAAATGATGCGTCAGTTGAGTGACTGATGACTGATTTAAATGGAACTGTCGACAGTAGCGACACAGGTGCCTCTTGAAACAATGTAACGCATTCGCCGAGCGTTTTATCCACAAGTTTGAGACAATGTTGCATTCGACCGCAGGAATATTCGACGATGTATCACTCGTACAACTGATTCGTTTAATTTCTAACTATGTATTATAGAATTTATGCACGCTTTTAGAATTTGAATTTAGAATTATCAATAAACTATGGTCGAATTTCAAGTTTACAATAGAAATAATTGAACGAATTTATCTTAAAACAATTATCGGAGTATCTTTTAATTATTAAAATATTTTGCGACAAAACAATCATTGGAATTTTCTTCATAGCTTTATAGAAATAAACTGCTTCGTATTTCCTTAAAAACTTACAAAATTCCGATTTAGAAAATACTTCAAGTTGGACATTTTTATAAAAATAGACGCAGCTAAAAAATTAATTTTATACTTGTAGAGTTATATATAATATGAGGCGAACGCGAACAGTCGCTCGCATTAGTCTTGTAACACCTCGTAAAGAGGTCACTTTTATTTAAATAAAGCACGTGTAACAACTTATTTAAGTGTTATACTAACTTGTTCGTTTTGTAGCACATCAGAAAATAATAAAATCATTTGCTGTCTTTGTCATAGAACGCACTAACGTTTCACTGAAATTTTATACGATTATATTTTAATCAAAGCGTTATCAAAGACTTTTGTGAATTACTGCATAGTACATAAAAATTATACTCACACAGAAAACTATTAACTATTAACTAAAACGATTCCACAGTTACCACTGAGAGATTAATTTTATGAACTCCTATACCATGTTCCATCATTTCGCGATATGTTACAATTATACGTACATATTCAAAGCAGCGTATAATCCATAATTCCTTCTGACAACGATTCCATCACACTGACACCAAATCATTCCAACGATCTTGGCCGATATCCCGTAAAAAAGTCGCGTAATGTCACAGGTCGCGCTTTCTTTCGCCACCATTAAAAATTTACCGATTCGCGGACGAAAGGAAAGAGAGCCGCAAGCCATCATCGTTAAAAGCCCGAGACTTTCTCCCGTTGCATCGAGGAGAAGAGAAAAGACTGTCAAAAAACGACGGAATTTTGAAGGTTCGCGTCGCGATCGGCAGAAGTCCGACATCGTCGGTCCTCGCCTTTTTTTCCGGCTGGTGGCAAATAAACGAAAGCCGCCATTATCACAGCTCACTTTTCACGAGCCGACAAACGACGGATCGCGACGAGTTAATCCATCGTTATTTAGAGTTTTACAACGGGATGGAATTCGTCTGAGATCAGACGAATCAGAAAGGAGAAAGACGAAGCAGCGAAGAAAATAAGGGTGAAGGAACGAGATTGGTCAATTTGATATTTTCTCGAGTGTTACTCACAGTTGTATCCTTGCAGCAGGTTATTCTGAGACATTTCTCAGCATCCGAGCGTGTCACCTTCGAAACCGAGCCACTTTCCACACGTGGACGTCGTCTCGCAGCCTGATTCGCATCGATCGCTAACGAGGAATCGTTTGCCACGATCCCGAATCGGTTCGCGCATATCGCCACCAAACGGGCAACTTCGGAAACGTTTCCAGCCAATGACGTAATCTTCCTGTCTTCTGGTCTTTTTAATCTTTGACACGCGAGTCGTAGAATTTTCCTTCGGCTCAGACGAAAAGGATTAGAATTTTTTATATATTTTTTAAGAGTTTTGGATATTGTTGAGTTAATTTGGAATTATAAGGCACGTGGATTGGATCTGTTGTTACTAATGATGGGGAGAAATGGATGGTGAATTATTTCTCATCTTTCGTTGACGCCTATTATTATAGTATTATTACATTTAAAATTGCAAGACTTCTAATTCGAGCAGGAAGACAAATAAAAGATTCGTCCCTAATGCTTAACAATTTATTTATTAGCTCATTTTTATCAATAATATTGTTCATCTATATTCCTCTTTTTAGATTTGACAACGAATAAGCATACTTAATATAAGGAACTGAACTAATAAAAAGATTAACTGGAAAATGTCTCTTGTCAATCCTCCATAGAAAACTGCTAAATATTTTACAATACCATACACTTAGAGTTCTTACGAATTGCGTGTCGGGTTACATGTGGATCTTGCGATAATTTACAGCTTCGCCAAGAGGACACGACTTGGTCCCTCGATCCGCCTTTTAAAAATAAGCCGATCGCAGCTCTACATTACTCGGGTCAAGTGGCTGCTGGTGTGAAGAAAATATTTAGGAGCCTGGACAGTCGCCACGTGTCCCCACTCCAAATCTAACAATGGGTCTTGTCTTCTACAGGAAAACTGCACTCGGAACACAATAGAAGGATGGGTCGATTGATTACACTTTCAACAATCATTTTAATCTACACTCTGCACAAGATCGCTAGATATCTCAAGAATTAAACTGCGTCTGACTCCATGCACGTGATATCCTTAATTTTTTAACAGTGCAATAAAACGATGAAGAATTGAAAATGAACGAGTCGGAAAACAATTATGAATTTATCCTCGAGATTTCCTATGTCTTTGATATCAAGTAAAAAAAACGCGCAAGTTAAACTTTCTATAGAAAATGAGAATTAACAATTTCATTACGTACGATAATATTCAGCGCCTATTTTCGATTTATAGTAGGTACTATACTCGGCTTGCTCCAGTTTCTCTCGGTTTATATTGTTTAAGAGTTAATGGAAAGACACGCAAAATATCTCGTGCATAGCGTCGCATGAACAACGTTCATCCATTACTCGATGTCTCATACACATCTCGACCGTAGTAGTGAAAGTGTTCAGGCGATAACACTTCAATTTCTTCTAGAACAGTCGAAAGCCAGTTGGCCCGATTGCGCGTGAGGTCGCATTAATATTCCAAGAAACACCTAAATTCTATCCGATCGACGAGCCAGAAGAGGAACCATCTTCTATCGTCGAAGTCGCCGGAATTACCCGGTTCTCCTTCCCCTTTCTCTTCTCCCACTGTTTCCGAATTCCGGTCAGGTACATCCACATCGGCGTTCTCCAGCTTGCCGCCATGGTCCGCGGCATACTTGCCTGACTCAATTATTACTTGCTACTTCTTGTTACCCGCTGTTTAAGTTGCTTCGACCCTTCCCTTCTCGCTATTCCAGTCAGTCGAGTCAGCCCTCAGGTTCAACCTTATCTCTCTCTCTCTCTCTCTCTAGCTCTCTCTCTCTTTCTTTGTGCGCTAACTACTACCGATAGAGCTTGTTCTCCGTAGTCGAGGAAGATATCGTTTACTGCAAGAGGCGCTTAAAACGGCGAGAAAAACAAATGAGGACTTTCCGTTTTGCGAGCTTTGCGAATTCGCACTTCCATCCGTGTGCAAACAGTGGAACATTTTTCGCCTGCCTGAAATTTCTTTCCGCGAAGGTAAAAGACGGAGAAAAGTGAATTTTGGCTTTCTGGTCGAGGGAAACGTGCGTTCGAAGTGTGGCGAGTTTTGTAAAAACGCGAAGAATGGGAAATTGAAACGGGTAAGGGATGGAGGTGTTGCGAGGAAGGTAGTATGAAAGGAAATGTTCTTTTGTCGGTAAGACAAGGAAGGTAGAAAATTGTTTACCAGGGTCTTCTTTCATATAATGATTGAACTATTAACAATGTTAGTGACAACTGACAAGTGATAAATTATGGGTTACAGAATTGTATTGCAGAAATTTCTATAAAAATATCGAACAAAACTCTGTTATCATGCAGGAAAACTTAGTATTGGCAATTTGTACTTTACAATTTGTCAATTTATGGTAATTATATCAATCCAATTCAAAAATACAAAATACGAACTTGTGAAAAATTACGCAAGCGTATAATATTACAGTACTTTTGTCAGAAAAAAAATCTGCTACAATCCGAATATAATTGCAAATATAATAAAATAAATGCAAAAGGGCAAACGAGTTCGCGAATCCTGAAATCTTTCCATTCTTTTCTGAAACTCTATTCTCAAATAAACCTGGTATCCAAAGCTCAGTTTGCATAAGCAAATTATCCTTCCAACTTTCTCCGCTTCCAATAATTGACAGGAACGCGATGTAAATTAAATACAGGAAGTTTGTCAGCAAGCTCGAATGGATTTTCTCATATCATGAATTAACAATATTAACCAGGAGTTTTCAGTGAGAGTTCCCCCTTTGAATTCCTGACGGATTATTTTCTCTAAGGAATATCTGATTCGCTTCATCAACGAGTCCTTAACTTCTGCGGGTAGTTGAATAGGACGATGGAGAGAGAAAGAGACGGTCGGACGTTCGGATGAAATGTTTTCACGAACTCACGGAGAAAAGGGAGGTGCGAGAATCTGCGAGGAAGAGCCCGCGAGACGAAAGGACGACAATTCGATTTTGCAACCCAGATAAAGAAAGCTTTCTTCCTCGTTATAGGCTACCAGAGGGGTTCGTTCCCCTAAAACCGGCGGGGAAAGGGAGAAAGAGACGTTAGAGTGGAAGGAGTGGAATTTCGCTGAAACGAGCCGGCGCGCGCGGCGATGCTCTCGCTGCAGTAACCTTTACACAATGAACGACGACTAATCGAATTCCGCGATGGAAAAAAATCGTCTATTTCCTCCTTCCCGTGAGAATTTGTGACGTCCAAGAGGAAAGCAGGACATTGTTAAAGTGAGAAGGAAGTGTTAAACGAACGAAACGTTCGAGTGGATGTAAATATTGGTGACTTTATAAAGTACAAAACATGATAGAAAATTGGCTATCTTTCGTGATGGAATAAATAAAAAAATTTTAACATTTTATTATATTATTTTTATACATCTGTAATAAGTTTTAGTTTCTAGGCACGAAATTAGAACGAGAAGCCTTATCAATAATTATAGCGGAGCAAATTCTTGGCTATAATTTCGTATGTGTATACCTGAACTTTATAACAAAATTAATGTTTTAAAAGCATAATGATCTTGTCACTTCACTGAAGAGTCAGATATATTTTCATTAATAAATTGCCAGAAATTTCATAAATAAAAGTTTGATTAATTCGCGATTTATTCTGCTTGGTCGATTGGAAAGTGATATTTAAAAACGATCCCCTAAGCTGATCCCAGGATCACTTCGTCCGGGTGAAATGATTTCGGTGCATTGATATTCCTTGCGTTGCGTTTTTGTAACGATGCTTGTTTTTAGTGGAAACACGAAACGTGCAGCGCTGCAAGAGTGCTTTGATAGAATTGGCCATGATTCCAATCACGAACGATTTTCAGCCAATACTAACTGCTATCACGTCCACCAGTATATCGTTGCAGTTTTTCCACCGTTTTCTTCCCCTATCATTCTTTTTTATTTTATTAACGACTTCTTGAGCATTTCAATCGTTATAAATACCATCATAAAGGAAAACAAAATTGATGATTCTTCAAAATAAAATTCACAATGAAAAATAATGTTTCCATCATGGTAGACCTTTCTTTTTCTTTCGATAAATACAATTTAAATATTCCAGCTACATGCCTTTTTCTAAATCTACATCGTCAAATTCTCCATTCGCGTCTCAACACTAAACTGCAACCAATTAATCGCTCTAAATTCCCTAATACGTACGCGCTCACAGAGTTCCACAGAAAATCCGAAAAGATTTTCCACTGACATAGATCATCGACACGATATATATACGCGTGTATCTCCGCGATTGTTCAAAGCTGTTCGTCCTAACTTCTTTTTAATTAGAAATCGATTAATTAACCATAACCTTCCATCAGCTTATGAAGCCGAGGACCGATGGAAGGAAAAAACATACATATTGCAAATCTCCGGTCTTCTAACTGATCGCCGAGGCACGGAATAAACTCGGCATAGGTCGCTTTGCCATGTAAAGCCCGGACGGAAATCGATTTCTACACGGACAAAGTATTATTACGAGGCGGTGGCGTACGCCGGCCTATGGAAGTCGGAAACTTCCGTTCCCCTCGGTCCACGGGCATCATAGTACACACAGTGCACGAAATGTTTGGGAAATCAATTTTGCCTGGCTATCGTGCTTATCGGTCAGAGGCCGGAAACAAAGTCAAAGGGGGTCAAAGAAAGTCTAGGGGGACGGGCGAAGTACCGATGGAGTAGTCTATCGACCCAAAAACAAAGCCGTAACTCGATAGAGACATCCTCGCGACACCGTGGAAACTCGACGTGACAGCGAACGCAGCCGGAAACAGCTACGATCCTCCTTCGTTTCCGCTCGTCACCCTCCTCGTTCGAGCTAACCATACTAACACACATACACACACACAAAGCCAATGGAGCACAACGACGACGATGATGCAACAAGGAAGAGAATTTGACAAGGACGTTGCTCGACCGCCAACTGTCCAACTGTCCAACTGGCCATTTTCGTCTTGGCTGGCTCCGTCTCTGCTTGCTATCTTGAATAATATCTCCGACGGATACCGACGGGCACGTCTGCCGAGTCCTGACAAATACCACCGCGCCCCCGTACCTTTCGAGTTTACCTTGCAGGAACGTGCCGTACATATTTCGATCGGAACGCGGAAGGGAATCGTCGCTGCGAAACGGGTGGCTCCAGTTCGCTGGCAATACATTCCCTACCCCTCCCTCCACCCCCCACGAGGATGATAGAAAATTATTCGACCACCGATAGCCGCATACCGATGATTTCGTTAGACCATCGAATTCGATGACGGCTAGGACTTTGACGGTTTCGTCGGTAGAATGACGCGAGGAAGGAATAGGGAGACTGAGGTATGGGTGAGAATTATTGCGAGCAGCAGGAAGGAATGGTGATTAGGTATGCGTAGATGGAGATGGCCATTGGCGGTTGTTTTATGCGTAGAATGTAGGCTAGGTTATTTTAGTTGAAGTTATGCTAAAAAATAGTATTCATGTAGACCAATGAATTATTTTAATTAGTTTATTATTTTATTTCGCAAGTAGTATAAGGAAAGTTTATTTCTTTCTCATCTTAGGATTAAGTGAATCATTTTATTCGATCATTTGATTTTCATGGTTTAAGCCAAATTTTGAAATGCTTCCTGGAGTCTTTTCATGTTTTATTGAAATTGTATAAAGAATAGGCGAATATGAATATGAAGAGAAAAGGGATAATATTTTAATCGAAATTTTCAATAATTAAAAACTTCGATAATTAAATGTAGTTCAGCGAAATTCTGATTGTAAAATTTCAATTATGAGTTCTATAATTCTACTTCGCGTGTCTTTATAATTTCTTCTTTTACAGAAAGTAGGATTTAACAAATTTCGGAACGGTTCGCGAGCATTTATGGTTTTTAACAGAAATGAAACGCAATTTTGCGATAGAAATTTCCAATAATTGGAAACTTCAATAGCCTAATAGATTCATGGCCGCAAAATTCCGACTATGAGTCTCTACGATTTCCTTTGAGTTTCGATACTTTGTTTAAACATGGAAAAGTTAAGGAAAAATGGAGCAAAGTGGAATGTGCATTTTGTTGCAAGCTTATCGGTTCTCCGCGGTGTATCTCGATTTCTTCATCGGGAAAGTGGCAAACGTCAATCCGAGCGCGAGAAATAGTAGCATTTCTTACCTATCTGAATTGCAAATTTCATCTTCTTAATAGCACCGTGGATTGAAACGCGGAGTTCAGTGTTCAGACGTCTACGAGACACTCACCCCGGTAAATCTAGCGAAATAAGTTCAAAAACATTGAGATAACAAATAAATAATTACATCTTTTTACCTTCGCTTCGCATCAGAATTAATTTAATATAGTGATACATCTACTTAAAATAATGTAACCTAATTTAATGCAATTGCAGGAGAAAAATTTTTCGAGAAAAGAAGATATATCGTTAATGATTTTCCAGGACCGATCATTAACTTCCAAGGAAAATTCCTAAGCTTTCATCCTTATAAATTTGCCTCGCAGCCATCGTACGAGCGAATCGAGTATCGACTATCTACAGTTCCGCTTCTACGGACTCGATGGAAGCAGAGAAAAAAAGATAGAGAACCCGCACACGAAGTAATTACGTAAAATTTATTACGCAGACTCTATTACAGCACTTCGTCGTATCTAATAATCGTTATATGGAATAAATTGTTTGCGTGTTTCTTTACTTGAACTAATTTATATACTTGAAATACTACCAAGCCACAAAACCTTTTACAGACTTAAAAATCTTAATTTAACGGAAGGATTCTGGAAAATGAAGAATCGAATATCGATCAAACTGCGCAAAGTTTTTAATCAATCACTATAATTGTTAAAAATTTTAAAACGGACGAATATTTTCCAAAATATTGTAAAATTCATCCTATAAATTCAACTGAATCGCTAATAACCTATTATGACAGTTTTATGATCTTTATTAATCTTCTATTCATACAAACAGCTGTGGACAATCAATTAAAATAATAATAAAATGACTTAAATATAAACTAAAAAGATTTAAATGTCTTATGCAAAGTTGTTAGTAAAAAACTAATGTTTCGCGTAAGATAATAGTTCGTGAAATTTCTAAGAAAGGATCGAAATATGTTAAAAATAGTCGAGGTTCGAGATTCGCAAACGTCATATCTCGATCCGCGGAAAACATTCTCCTTAAGCTGCGGACAAGCTTGGGAAACACTAATTATTTCGCAATCTCAACACTCACCTCATTTTGCAGGTAGTGTTGCATTAAGAAAATTAATTTTTTACCGACGCTCCTGGAGGGGTAACACGCGCTCGTGTTCCCGCCCCCTTTTCGCTCCGCGGTTCTTGGAAAATTAATTCGAGATGCTGCGCACCAGCCGACCGCCAGCAATCCGATATAAACTGGAGATTATGCCATTAACGAAATTAATAAATGAAAATGAAATCATACACGTTACTCCATTAGCCAAATGAATCCGTAGGATGCGTTCTTTGTATGAAAAGAGGCGTAAAATTTCGTCGGCACCGGCACAATGTGCGCGTTAAGACAGTTTTTTGGTGAATTCTCATAAACAGAACTTTGTAAAATCATACTAGCATAATCTTCTTAACTCGAATTGTTAATACGGTTAATGTGTCGTCCGAATAAGTCGAGGATAGAAGTTGCTAAATCGCAGTAATTGTTCCTTCATTCGTAATAACAAATAATTGTGTTTTTAATATTCTACAACATATATCATGTTCAAGAATAAAATAAATGTTCTATGGAAACTTAAAGTTTAGATGGAAAGATTAATTATTGTGAAATATTCGATTAAAGAGGAATATTTTTATATTTATTGTCATATTTACTTTACTGAATCGACGTACGAGGTATTAAAAGATCAAAATTGAAAATTTTATGAATTTGTAATAGTCAATAAGTAGAGTAAGGAGTGATTAATGAAAATCGAAAATTAATTTTTTCCCAGTGGAGAGAAATTTTATGTTTGCAAGTTAATCTTTTCTTTTTTCTTTTTTTTCCTTTTTTCTTTTTTTTTTTTTTTTCTTTGAATGAAGAAAAAGAAGCTTATCCCAATCAAGGAGAGATGAATAAACACATATAACTTCACTAAGTAGGAAAAGAAATAACAAGATAGTATTGGAAAGCAGTGTTTCGCCATTTTGCGCGAATTACCGTCCTTCCTGTCCAGTCTTAATCTCTCTTCCGACAAGGTCCCCAGTGACGAATTTTATTACGCGAAAGCGGAGATCAAACGGTTCGTAAAGGGCCAAAAAACGAGCTAATTAATGGCGAACAAGGGAACAGATGCTCGAACGATGCTGTCGCTTACACGAGGGTTGGCCCCGTAAGTTTCGGCTTAATTTCGGCCGGATTTCTAAGACCCTCGCTTCTCCTTTTTTTATGGCCCCTACTAAACCCTCCGTGCACACGATGAAACGAGAGGGGGAAACCATGTGTTAGAAGAGTGAGATACAGTTGAGTCACGGAGCTGAGAAAAGCAAAAGGTACAAGAGGAAGCGTAGGAAAGAAGGACGAAGAACGAACCAGGGAAAGAGCCAACCGGTGCAAGATTGCCTGTTTTCTAATTTACAACTAGGCAGGGCCTGGCCTTAACAATTTACGTTGTTTCTTACATGGTCGCATCCACTACCGCCCCTTGTTCAACCCCCAGCCCTTGGAACTCCAGTCTAGATTCCGATCGTCAGGAAGACGTAGCTGGCGTCGTGACGCTCGTATTGCAACGAGAGAACACTTTCACCCCGTACTTTCCTGTTTTTCTCGTCGCCTCTCGTTCAAGGGGAAGAATTACTACCTCGTTAACGGGACGATTGATTCTGATTATAGTTGTCGCCCTCGATTCCCCAACGCCGCCACCGCCACCAGATATTGCTTCCGCCGTAAAATCATGTAATCTTCTTTTCTATCGTAGACCATTCAAGAATCGTCCTCGGTTCTCCCTTTTGGAAACTTTGATAACGCCTTTATGACAATTATTTAATTACCATTCATTGGTCTATTTTGTTTTCAGAAGAGAAATAACAGAGGAGATAAAGTACAAGAAAATTTATGTGTATTTTGTAGTTGTCAATTTATAGAATTTTTGTTCGAAATTATTTGGTTACTAATATGTTAACTTATTCGTGGCTGATAATTGTATGGAAATTTTGAGAAAAACTACTAGTTATATTAGAACCGATCCACGTTTATATCAACTTATTCCGATCTCCTCTAATTGTAATCGTTAGATTATGAAATATTTTACGAATTCCTGCGTGTTTGTTATATTTACTGACTATATAATAGTAAACTCATGGTCGCAGAAAATATCAGGAATTTTGCGAGAATTCGCACGATTTACTCGTCGCCTGTCATCGGGGTAACGGAAGGACGGCAGCTTTCTGACTGGGCGAATTTGTATTAAACGAAACGGCGCATTGTGATGAATTCGATTAAAACTTTGTTAATAGAGACCTTTGCGCACTTACCATGAGGCAGAGGAGAAGGACGAGACGAGAAGGGAGAAACGCGGGGAAGAGAGGGTTGAGAGAGGGTAAGTTTGAACAGTCACCGTGCGTAAACAGCAACGAAAGTTAGATATGAAAACCGCAAACTTGCTTAGGAGTCTAATCTAGTCAGTCGAGTTTCATAAATTTTAAAAGTCAAACACGTTTCCGAATTATCTAACGCCGCGCCGCGAAGAAACTTCTGCTCGTTTTCCCTCGGAACTTCTTCTCAGCCCTATCCGCTGCCACCCCCGAATAAGTGACCGCGACAGTGGATTAATTTTAACCAAACGAACAAACAATATTTGCCTGTAACTTGGAAAGCGTTTCTCGCGTTTAAAAGGAAAAATAGAACGAAGAGATAAGAACTTTCAGAAGGCGTTTGCTGAGAGAAAGTTTGGCTCTTTAAGACTTCACTATCGCGATATTTTTCTATGAAAATTTTAATGTTAATTACGATTAAATTAAATTAATCTCTATTTGGATAAGTATTTATAGAAATTTTCTAAATATATTTGGAAAAAATTCAATATCTATGGTTAATTGACCAAACTGTTAAAAAGTTTTTTAATCACAGAAGTAGATGGACCACGAGGGTGAAAAATTGACGAATTAAAATTAATTTCCTAAGCGAAATCATTCACTTAGAAATTTTCGAAATAGACTCAAGTTCGCGGAATTCTGTTTCCATTATTGACTGTACGTACAAAGATTGTTATGAATAAAACATAGATACGATATACGAATCAACGATGGAAGGAAAAGTAATAACATTTTCTGCTCAGTTGAAATCAGAAAATTCCTGAGAGTCAGAGGATGAAGATAACAGTATTCAGCGATGCATAAAACCTCAAAGATAATAGAAAACGATTTAACAATGAATTTTCACAATTTAATCATCGAAGATTTATTCTTTTATCGCCTTTATATTTAAACCCAATTGAAAATCGTATTAGCGGTCTGTCGAAAACGTCTTCCACGAATTAATACAATATAACGATTTAATCTCCCAAATTTTATTGTCTTCGTCAAAAATCCATTATTCATTTACGGAAAAACGACAATTGAGGAAGAAAAAATGAGAAATAAATACATTCGTGGTTTCCATTGACGATATCACGGAAAAATCTCAACAGAGACGAATGAAAGAAAAATCCTAGGCTCCGACAAAGCTCACCGACAGGCTTCGCTCGATAAGAATAATTTGATGGCGTCGGATTTCAATCTGTCGAGATGACGGATATGGCGGAGGGGCCGCCTCTAAAAGGATGCCGGCGCGGATGACGAGTAGGGGTGGCTCCTTTTTAATATCTCTAATATTTCCAGCCGATATTCCCCATTTATTCCCTATCCATCACTTGTCTGATGTGTAACCGGAAGCCTCCCTGTTCCACCTCAGAAGTCAATCCGATATATAAAGGCGTAGTTCGAATTTCCCGCTGTAAAACGAACCGCGACTAGACAGAGAGGCGAAACTGTCGGTAAATGTTTTCCTTCTAGACACAAGAATATTCCATCACTGTTTTATCATATACAATAGCCTTCGCGATATAGGAACGTTATATCTTGGTTAATATTAATTTCCATCAGAATTCCTTTTCTGAAATTCCGGCGTTCTTGCGTTATCATTTTTTCATTTCTTTTGTTAAAATTACGTTTACTGTAAATCTCCTTCTTTTCCAGATTTTATATATCTCCATATAATTGTATGTATAACATCTTAATCTCTTATCTAATCCTAATCCTAATCTAACGTCGTATCACAAATGTTCAATAAAAATGGAACTGATAAATTACCGTTCGATCAAAACGTTTCTGGCTCCATCTAACTTCGAGAGATTACGATGTTCATCCCTCGAAAGGATTTTTAACAATTCGACCGATCGGCCATTTTCCAGGGAACCGAGGCAAGTGTGTCAACAATCTCAAGAACCGTAACCCTTGTCGCGACACATCCAACGCGTTAGCAGTAAAAAGAGGAGAGATAGCCCGACGAACGCTGAGAATAACTGGATTACTCGCAGTGGTTACGCCCAGTTGTAGTCAGACTTAGCAGTGGGTTGGCCCGATTAGGGTCAGCCAAGAGTAGGACTAGCCCTGCTTGCAGTGATCGTGATTCCATCCGTCGCAAAAAGAACCTTCTATCCGATTTCTGGCGAAGAACCTTAGAATCCACGGAACATTCTTGAACCTTTCCTCAAGAAATTTTCTGAAAAATCAACGTCGTCCCGTGCTCGTTTCAACGATGAGCTTCGAACGTCTTTCTTATAGATTTCTTTTCTTAATCATTTAAAGATATTCTTTTCGTCTAATGAATAAGGATTAAATGAAATTAAATGGCTTGAATGGCTAATGGAAATAAATAGCATAAAGTTAGTGTTATACAGTCTGTTTTATCCATCAGGAATACCGAAGAAATTGATTGCCATTTATTTATTGAAGATTGATGGCAAGCCGAAAAGCAGAAGGGTATCAGGAAACAAGGCGCGAATCTCTTCCTGCCATCGATAATCTACTTGAAGTGATTGAATGTGGATTATAATGGAATATCGACTTAACGCAGAAGCACTTCGCTCTTAAACGCTTGACAACCTACGTTCACGATTGACCAAATGGTAAACGTACACAACACGCTAAAGGTAAAGAAACTCTAGTAACAATTTTTCAATATGTAAACAGATACTTGTAAAATTTGTCAATAAATACAATAAATAGATAATAGATACAAGATCATAAAATATAATATAAGTTTAAAATTAATTTTAAACTAGTGAATTACATGAATATCTCAACCTAATGATCTTCTTTTTGATGTATAGCTCAGTTATTACTATAACAAGGAGATATGACAGTTTACCGAAGAAATTTTTAATGGATAATGGATATCTCTCTTTACATATCAATATCATATTTCGGTTCTAAAATACTGTAATTACTTCATTATACAAAGTTCAAATTTCTATCAACGATAACCGGAATGACCGTCTGGTTTTCATCGTTTCTATATTGTCGATCTCGGGGCCGAGGGAAATCGACGCGATCCGTACAAGTTCGAGCCGGTATCGGCAACCCTTAACGCGGATACACGCCGGCTAAATTAGTCGTAACGGCCGCGAAACACGCTCCCCTCAGTATTTGTGTATTTGCGAAACTAATCCATTTCGCGTGGTCGCACAGCGAATGCGTGCCAACCGGAATCGTTTCGGTGAATTCAAGGAGTTTCCAATCTATCGGCTGTCGTTTCACCGGAGAATTATGCCGTTCCTTGCCTCGTGAGGAACGGGTAATTAGTCCGGCCGGTTGAACGGCAACGCGATTATTCACGTAAACGTCCTTTGTTTACGTTGTAATTGGCAAATTATTTTATTGAAGTAGCGTAAACGAAACAACACTCTTTTTTAACAACGTATCGATCGTCGAACTGGGAATCATAGGAGGAATACACGGCGAAAGGATACACATAAAAAACATACATATACATTTTTCTGTACACACAACTCCTGATTTAACTTTTATCATCCCAACGTTTAAAACACTGGCCTGCTAAGTAGTTTTATTACAAAGTTCACCTTACGAGTTTACCTTACGAGTTCCCCTTACGACTTCACTAACAAGTCTTCTCCCCTCCTTCCTATATCATAAAGAAAAATATCAAAATAAAGAGGAAACAAAAAACCGAAATCCTTCAACAACTAAGTTCAAGATAAGTTTGCGCTCCAAAATCGCACTAAATATCGGTATAAAAATATAGTAAAACTTCATCAGTCTGAACTCCATTTATTAGAACAAAATTTTCATTAGTGTTCGATTAACTAAACTTTTGCCGATTGTATCCACTTATATCTGAATACCTATTTTATGTGAACGAAAGATGACAGGTAGTGAGGAAAATAAGTGACTTCTTACATGAACTCCAATTACGTAGACTGTTTGTCACAGGTTCGGATAAATGCAGTTCTATTATACGATAATTTTTTCTGAATCTATATTTAGTTCAAATCAGCAAACGTCAAGGGGTTAAGACTCGCAACATTAGAGCCTGTTCTTCAGCATCACGTACTCTATAACGCATTCTAATTCTCATTAGCCTCGTTCTGGCGCATGAATATTCACGAAGAGCACGCATTTTACCTCAATAACATAAGAACCCTTCACCAAGTACCACCGGTCTCCTAGCACAGTACTTAATATAACCCGTGGAATTTTTCAGTCTTTGGCGGTCGGAAAAGGTGGCATTAATCGAGAACCGTTCGAAGAACCGAACCACGTACGCGGGCCGAAGGCGAACGAGAGATTCTTTGAAAGTCCTTGAAAGTAACAGGCGGCCTCTCGGCCTATCCCCGAAGTATCACGAATTAGATCTTCGAGATAAGACCGCTTCGGCACTAATGAATCCAAAACTTTCGAACTCCAATTACACCGTCGCGAGCAACTATACCGAACTTTCTTCGTAAGAGGAAGAGAAAGATAGAAGGAGAAAAAGAGAAGACTAAAGACGAGGCGCCGTACACCAACGATGAATATTTCTACATAAATTTTCTAGCCGGTGTTTGCGGTGAAATTAAAATCACGAACGTAAGCGAGAATGAAAATTTCACGCGGTATATTTTTGACTCGACGACGATTTTCTAAAGAATAAAGGAGAAGCTTCAGTCAATCCTAGGTATTTACGTTAATCCTTTCCACTAGACATGATTTAGAACTGAATATTATATAAATATAACATTACAATATATATAAATAAAATATTATATCAATACTTAACATGAATGTTACTATTATAAAAACTACATACTAAATACAAAAGATTAGTTGAAGCTGAGCTCCTAGAAGAACATTTCAGAAAAAACTTCTTTGGATAATATTTCGTGATACCCAAAGTATTCAAGTTAAATTCTTTCAAGTCTACCCCAAAAATCATCAGTCCATTATCAAATTCCTGTTCCAACCAACAGAAGTAACTCTTATCGATCATCAGTTTTACGTACATACTCTTTCATCGTCTACATATGTACATAAATTATATTTCTCTCTCGTAGCATTTAACAAAAATATTAATAAAGATACATAGGAGCACTTACAACCTATTTACATTCGCACAAGAAAAAGCAACGCTGCAAAATCTGCGGAACGAACGATCCCTCACGATTCAACTTTCGATATCAAAGAAACGAACATCGCTCTTATTTTTACAATACCGTCGTTTCGTCGTTTTCTCCTCCGCGTAAACGAAATTTCTTTTATTGTTGTGCTCGCAGATTCGAGTAAATAAATATTTTTGCAGCGGCATAAGGTTTTCTCTTTTACTTTTATCTTTTTCATCTTAACTTCCCTCCCTTTCTTTCTTCCTATTTATTCCTTAGCTCTCCTCGTATTCGACGAGTTCGACGGAGGAGGACCCTTATTCCAAGAGAGTCGTTTCGCGACGTGTACCTCAGCGCGATTTATCTGCTCGATTAAGCATCCGTGCTCGTTGGAAATGCGGTCTGACGTCTTCATCGTCTTTGTACGATTTCCATGCCCTCTTACCGTTAAGAACCTCTCTCTTTCCACGGATGAGGCTCCGTACCGACGTCCTTCACGTCATCCCTCTCTGAAACAAGCTCTCTCGTGAATAAACTGAACAATTTCTGTTTTTCCTGTTGCTCTCGACGATGCCAGCTACTCTGCCGTGCTTATTTCCGTGTTTGATTGTGCTGCTCGTTTCGCGTGAATTTTTCGCCACTTTGCTTTGATAGAGAAAGTTTTTAGGAAAAATTTATAATCAAAGCTTGTTCGTTATCCTAGATTTCTTCTTATTCCCTTCGGTTGATGATCGATAACTGTGACTCGGATGAAAGTATTAACAACCGTGGAAGTTGTAGCATAAAGTGAATATTGAAATTTATATTTTGCTACAGGAGATCGTTTGAGCAATATAAAAATTTTAATAGAGGCACAAAAGTTGCAATGGGAATTTAAGAGGAAAATGTACCATAAAATTATCGTTTTTGTTATCACAAAATAAATTCTTCAATATCGATTGATACAGTGAATACCGATACGTTGATATCTCAATGTTACAAACTAAAGTTTCTCTTATCCGAACCTCTGTTTATAAAAACATGCTGGTAGTAATTAACTAACTTAATCAGATAATCAGTTTGTAAAACTGTTAAAAATTGTGAGTTTTACATAGTTTATGATTTCATAATTAATTTAAACTATTCGACTCACAACATTTACAAACACTTCCAGTCTTCAAAAATTGTATAACAATCTACGAGTCCCTATTTCTCAATCACCAATAAAATAAAAAGGAAATCTATTTACCCTAAATGTTGAGCTTCGTTTCATTAAGAGTGATCGAGTATCTATCATACAAAACTTGGCCAATGAAATCGTCAAGATGAGGATCAGTTTAATGCGATTTCGTTAATCCGCACGAGAGAGATTGTCCGTCGTTTTTTACCAGTCGTATAAAAGAGAAAGTTAGTAGCAATTAGACCTATCCTGATAGGAGCATAATCAGGAAACGCTTTTTGCCCGGTCCTTTTCGTGAAACAGACTCAATCAGAGCCGGGACGTCGGCGTTTCGGAGAGCAGGGCTCGTTGAAGTTGTTCCACCCACTTCGATCGAACGATAACGCCCGTTCACCGGTAATCTGACCGCTTATCTGGCGATTTTTCTCCATGGTGAGCTCTCAAATCGACCGGAAGTTGCCAGGCCTGGGAATTAAAAGGCAAAGGGTCCTCGATTTTACGAAGGATAGTGTTCTTGGTATCGCGTCGCAAGAGATTCTCCAATTCTAATTGTGTCATGTTACGATAAACTTTGGTCGTTTCGACCTACCATTATTTCGATAAATGCTAAGCAAAGGAACATTCAATTTTTTTAATGTGGAATGGAAACATTTAAGAAGAGAATAAAAAATAATGGAGTAAAATACTCGATATTTTTTATTGTCAGATGATTTGGTAGTTACGAACGTTAATTTGAGAGCCAGTTAAGTTAGGGAATTTGAACGAAGCTTCAGAAGTTGGAGGATCTTTTGAATTTGAAGAAATGAAGATAGAAGAGAGAGACAGAGACAGGTAAAAGAAATATGAATAGATTAGATTGAAACTTTTCAAGAATATATATAGAATGTTCCGTGATCAAACAAGTTTACAATTGACTAGATAAAGAAAATTTATCAATAGCATTTGTGAACTATTGATTTTGAGTAGCATTTGTAGAAGCCATTCTGAAGAAAGTTGTTGAATATCAGTACACCTGTAGCGGCATTCGACGGCAAACCTTCCAACGGTTTCTGTCCCGTGGTTTGCTACACAAAGACCCTATCCTTCGGACAAGATGATTGCCAGATGTCGAAACATTTTCATAGCATACTTTCAACATGTTAGGATTTCTATAGTAACGCATCGTCCAAAAGTCGAGTTGTAATCGCGAGCTCTACGTAAAGTGTACATCGAGAGTATTGTTAATAAATATTCTGTTAATTATACTCGAGCCTTTCTTCAACAACTATCACGACCAATTCACCTCATACCCATGCTGTACAAGATATATATACGACACAACCGTGATAAATCTAGAACATAAACAATTATGTAAACATACATTATGGTATATGTTCCTAAGTTTTATTGGTTGCGACGACCATTTCGATAGAGATAAATCTAACCATTTCGCCGTTTTATCACTCGGAACAAAAATATTAAGCTGCAAAAACTTGCAGAATATCTGATATCCTGTATTTCTAACGCAAACTTAATGTGGATATACATTGCACTTTAGATTAAACACAATACGGATTAAATCCATTTTTAAATTAAATCCATCCGTTCTTCGATTAATTTGCAAACACTAAGTCCTTATGCTTGAAAAATTCTAACAATATTTCAAAGTTTCAATGGGTTTGATCGTAAACTTATTCTTTGCCTCATCTTAAAACTAATACCACTGTTTTTAATTTTACAGAGTGTCCTGTGTAACGCTCTTTCTACGCGATATTATTTCACTAACAAGAATAACACAGATTTCTTCAGACGACACACTTGGTATGTTGCCATTTTCAAACTATTTAGTATCCCAAAGTATAACTTCCAATGCCGGCTTTTAATCCCAGTTTCCACAAAACAAAAAAAAATTCCATGTTTTATCTCGCCCGGCACAGGACATTAAACCAAACGAATTCTAAATGTTGAACAAGAAAACATGGATAAACCTGACTTCAAAAACCTGTCCACGAACTCCTCCTCTGATCATCCCCTAGATCTTCCTCAAAAAGGCCATACTCATTCACACGGTTCGCTCTCTAAAATTAACAATCCGGCCACGTCGACGAGAGCCAAAGGTAAGCAGAGGATCCAGTGGCCTCGGAAGTGGCTGGTTGGTTATTGACACAGCGGAATTCACGAGGAGGATCGAAAAGTCCAGTGGTTGGCCGCGGTTAAATCCGGCGTAAAAATAAAGGCACATTTTACGTTCGTAGGGATCTTGAGTGGGAGAGTAAACCGCGAAG
The DNA here is from genome assembly GCF_014825855.1 of Bombus pyrosoma. Lineage (NCBI taxonomy): Eukaryota > Metazoa > Arthropoda > Insecta > Hymenoptera > Apidae > Bombus > Bombus pyrosoma. The sequence continues at coordinate 9,580,936 of NC_057780.1, read as the reverse complement.
CTCGTGTGTAGTCCCGGGATTTACGCGGCTGACGATGGACACCGCGCGAGAAGAGGCGGAGAGTGTAAAGACGTGGGCAAAGAAACTAACAGCGAAAAAGAGGGCAACGGAGTGAATCTCTTGGCCGGCGTTTATGTAGCCAGCGTCTGCACTTAACTCTCTATGAGCCAATGAAGTGGCTAAATCACTTTACGGCGGACGTTTACAACGCCATCGACCTCTATTTATTTATTACGTCGGCCAACTCGTACGTCCTCTACTATCCACGAAAATTTTCTCCGTTTCACCCCGAAAAATCTTAAGCCGCAAACCCATATAGTCATATAGCTGTATCTCACAGGTGTATTTTATTTACCCTATAATATGAGCAAATTGATAGTTCGTGAATTCTTATACATTGTAACGACTGGTTTAGTATATCTATATTCTTGGTCAAAAATTTTCCGACGATTATTATGTTCAGTAAAAAACTGGAAAATGTTCAGCAATCGTTAGAGGATCAATTAATCTGATATGATAGTTAATAAGTTTGTGATTTATATGTACTACTGAAATTTTATTAAAAATAAAAGATATTCTGATATTTTTGGTTGAATATTACATGTATTCCTAAACTTTTAAATCAAGATGGTAAATGGCGCACGACTCTAAAACCTGGATGGATGATGCTGCGTTTTTACACCTTCTTGTAACACCCTCGTATAAACGCTTCGCCGAGTAACAAACGCATTAACGTCATAAATCAAAGTAAAACTCTCGTTGTAACTTCCCTAAAATCAATATTCCCTGACTATACCAAAAATCATCCCTTGCGTCAACAAAAAGATTTGAAGCTTCCTCGGCGATCTCTAGAACACGTGTCAACCCTCCCAATTTTTATAGTTCAAATAACGATGCAATTGATTTCGCGACGGTTGTGTAAGCTGACGAATAATTAGAAAAAAAAGACGATTAGAAAAATTAAAAGGCATTGGAGCAGTTTTTCGCTATCTGAAAAAAGAAAACACTGACGAAGGTCTTATGAATTCTCTAGTTATACGAAATACTATGAAATTGCGATAAAAAATAGAGATTACGATAAAGAGCAACCATAAATTTCTAAACATTGAAATATTTATACTAATACTTAGCGATAAAAAAAGGTACTTATAATACGATCAGATTCGTAGAAACGACAGAATAATATTCTATCGGTACAATCCCTACGTGATATCTAAATCAAAGCAAGAACTTCGTTATTCTACCGAGGGTCAAAGGGTCAACAAAGGGTTACTCCCCATATGAACTCTATTACTTCTCGATCCCTTCTGTTCGATCTTCGTATTTCGATTAAATAATGTACACGCGCATTGATTGGGAAAATCTCTACTATCGAAACGTTGAAACATGGTACGAAATGCGAGATCGTTAATTAAATGTAGCCAGTTAATAGAAACTCTGGAATCGGGAAGGGTGAAATAAATAATTTCCACAGTATGATCGCACGACGAAACGCATACCTCGTCAACGTTATGGTAACTTCAACAATTCAGGACGCATCGCATTTCCATATTGACGGAACAATGTTTAACGATATGTGGAACCGATGAAAATTGACGCAACACCCCCTCGATTTAATAATTAATTATTCACACGTCGAGCACCCAGCGAAATGTAAATCACGCGATGGTACACTAGGACACATTGAATTTTGTTAATTTTCTGTCGGCTATTTTTACACTTCGTGAACAACGTTGTTTAATTATAACTGGACAAAGCGACACGACTGTGTTGTACGGAGAAAACTTCCGTGTAATTTAACTTTTTAGGTCGCCGGTATTTTTACATAGTAATTTGTTTTCTACATAAATGCTTAAAGACTATTCAGATAACATATTATAACTCAATAACGTTATACATGCTATAATATTATACTCTGGCTGTTTTAATATATCTTTCTTTTGCATATTTCTTTAATTATTTGTATAAATATCCGCAGTCCAGCAATTATTATCCGTGTCTATAATTATGGAAGAACGTTACGATAAACATTACAAAAATAAAAAGACATTAAAGAATCAGCGAAAAAATAAAACGATGAAGAAGAACGACGACAGAAGTACAAAAACTTGTTCCCATTCTGGACGGATTACCCAGCGTAGCGTGAAGTCATCGGGATTCGTAATTAATTTATTCACTCGCGACTACGTCGCGTTGCTTTGTCGTGGTTGAATATTGCATTTTTCCATTAACAGACCACGATTTCCCATAATCGATATTTAATAATTCAGGGGGGAGGGGGCCAGGTGCAGAGAGAAGAGTGGCGGAGAAAAGAGAGGATACGACGAACTAGGAGGATGGAATCCCCCGACGTGAAATACCCGGGAAAACAGAAATTGAATGTTCACGCTTAAAAAGACCGCTGTTTTACAATAATACGTGGATGTGTATCACGAATGAATGACCGATCAACGAGAAACGCCGCAATATTCTCGTTGCGCAAACAGGCGAAATGCAGTTATTCCCAGTCGCAAAATCTCCGGTAAATAACAACAAGGAGGAACTGTTTGCATTGGGAATTAGTTATGGTTTTTGTGTGGCAAAATTATTGTACGACCCATTCGAAAAAACCGACGACAAAAACATCACAGCGTGGAGGCGGATTTACGATCTCATTGTTATTTTGTTTCATCGATTTTCTTGGCCAGTGCACGGCGAGGGGGGAAAAAAGTAAATCGACGTACACGTAAATCCTCGATTTGTCGTCAAATTATTGATGCTTTTTATCCGTTTTACGGATTTCATTAAATTTCTAATATATTATATTTGGTCCGCGTGAAAAAATACATGGAATATTGATGAATGTTTTTTGATCTTGATATTTCTATCATTTACATCGAAAAGTAACTTAACGTGCTGACCGTTGGACGAATTTTATTTTTTTTTATCTCAGTGCGGTATATTATAAAATCGCCTAATAGAACTGAAGTTACGCTTGAAGGAAAAAATATTGTTTGTATTTCATATGTAACATATCTCGTTAAAGATCTTGAAAAATCTTATAAAGTACAGAAGGACCGGGAGATCTTCAAAAGACATACATAATATTTTTTATCTATAAAATATCGATTAAATCATGTATATATTAAAAATAAAACTGTCTCAGCGCTTTATGACGTGAATTTCAATATTTCACATCATCACTTTGATATTAGGATTGACAGTACTATCAATATGACTGTTCATTGAATTCCAATATTTTAACTAACGTGTTAATCTCAGCAATTTTGTTTGTGTCTCTTTTAATTATATTTGTCAGTCTTCTGTAAAAATGCCTGTCAAATATTTATTAACGGAGACGTAGTAGAATTTAATCAATTAGAAAGTTACAGTTAGTTAAATTTAATTCCCACCGGGTAATTGAAAGAGTCCCTTAAATAACACGAAACCAATATCCAGTTGTTTGATACTAGAACTACTGACTTGTGACTTATATCTAGATACGTTATCCATATGCAGATGATTGTGCTGAGAAAATAACCGTTCTACATTCGTTCATATAAAGAAGGTTGCCAAATTTCAGAAATAGTTTGGTCAATTTTCAAATATTAATAGTTAATAAACAGAGCCTACAAAGCTTTTAATTTTTATATTCTTTATGTTTCTCTTATTGTAGCTCATACAAACGTTCCTGAAAGTTCTACTCTGTTACTAAACACCCCTTATATGTAATAAAGTTCTTATTTCGATAAAAGTCGATAATCATATCTTTATTAAAAGTACTTGCACGGTTCCATTAGTTCCAAAAGCAAAAGTTCTGAAATACGTTATTTTGGTAGACCTTGATAGAATTCAACGATTAAAACTCGATAGATTTTCGTAATAAAACCAATACCTACACCTTTCGTCAAAACCACTCTTCAAACCGATGTCATCCCTTTCCTCGTTTTCTACAAAAATGATACAGAGAAAATCAGGTATTTAATCCCAGTAACGTCTCCGGAACATCCCGAACCTCTGATCGCGAAGCTACCCAATCTCAAAGGCAACCGTAGCCAACCGATTCAAAGACGACTTCATTTTCCGTCGGTTTTAATCTCCCCGACCAGCAACGCCATTCTCGTGTGTGTTCGGAACGTCGACCAATAGGACGGCCGACTCTTAACAGGAGTAGACAGATGGATTGAAGTGCGGAAGCTCTGTATTCAAGTACCATCCAAGCACCGCGAAGGACGATGGCGCTCGTTTCAGGGGAGAGAAATACGGGCCCGGTGGAAGGTGCCTCTACTCGAAGTTGATGGCGTCAGCTGTTACGTACTGTTGTCGACTTCTGCTCTAACCACCCCCATGCACCTTACTTCTCCCTGCACCATCACACCCCTCTCCCCTACCCGACTCTTTTTCAACGAAGGTAACGGGCTCGCCGAAAGAATACAATATTCTATCTCGCGACGTTTTTCACCGGAATGGTAATTCGCGGTTTATTCCCGGCGACGAACTCAAGAAGAGAAGGATCGAGTTTTAGATCGTCTGCGAAGCATTATCGAACTTCCGGATTTTATCGATTTCAGTTTGAAATAATTCAATACTTTATTAAGCGAAGTCTATGTGAATATGCGATTAAATCGAAGGGCGCGAAGTTGTGAAGTTATAGAATAGTCGAGATTAGGTATTTTTGTAAGCTGGAAAAAGGGGTCGATTTTTAATTCTTTACGTGAACAAGAAAATTGATGCAAATTGTCGAATCGAACAGATTTTGTCATTCAAATACCGAAAACCCTAAAAATTAGCCAAGGATCTATGTAGATGCAGTAGAATTGGAAACTTCGGTGCTTCCAAGTAGCTTGGATAGTCTCTCCCACTGTTTTGAGACAGGTTACATTCGTTGGATAGTCTTATTGTTTCTTTGAACCGTTACTCGCGTAAGAACGTCTTCGTTCCCTCCGGATCGCAAACATCTTCCTTTGTTTTACGGCCCTTGGAATAGGTTCTTTGAAGAGGCATTGGGTGTTTTTCAGCTCTGACTTGCCGTCGCGTAGGGAATTTTATTTACAACGACCGGATGTGCAGGGTAAAAAACTAAAAAGCGTCGTTGCAGACGGTGCGTGAGATTACTGACGGAATTACCTTCGTTTTAAACTTTGCTACTTTTTTATTGTACTATTTTCTCATACTTGCAACGCCCTGAGAAATAACCCGATAATAAAGAATGATATTCTTTTACGTATCATCGACTAATTACATTAGAAACTTTGGAAATTTCTGTCATCAAATGTTGCTTTTATATTTGCAATTTCATTTTAAAGCGTCTAGAGCGTGTAGATAAATGAAATGTCCATTATATTTTAACACTGCAAACGTAACTCATAAAAAGTAGTGTAACATTGCTGATGAAATTTTCTGTTGTTTAAAATTTATCTATCACAAAGAGTATTTTAGTTGTTGCATATCGTGCAGATGTAAAATAGAAAAATTTGCAGTAGAGATGAGTTCCAAGGTTTTTTTTCCTTCCAATGGACAAAAATGACAGAATTTTCTAATCAACCTAATACCATAACATCGACTACCGTGAATATTTATGTGAAGCTTAATTTCTTTATTGGAATATTAATGTTTTAAAGGGTAACGGGAGGATGTTTCGCATGAAAACTGATTAATCTTGATCTGTTCAGGCCGATTCACGCGATTTCGTGTCAAATTTAAGTACCATCGATAAATCAGTGCCTGTTGATGTCCAACGTGACGTTTAAATAGTCGCTTATGTGCAATGAATGACGGGTTAGAGCATCAAATTTATATGTGACCGATAAAGCAGGCTAAAATATATGTGCGTCACGTACCAGTACGTCAAATTTTCATAATAGGGCTTGTCATAAATGAAGCTCACACATGCGAATCCTTGACAAGCCGTTTTACACGCTGTATGCATATTACCCACGAGTGTAATTTTTCACGTAATATGCGTAAAAAATATTTCGAGCCAAAATTCTGTCACATCTTCTAAAGAATATTGTTCGCTTGTTTACCGGTATTTTATTAAAAAAAAAAAAAGAATATAGGTATACATACCTATACAGGAGATGCAGCATGAATTTTCTTTTTTTACATCATGATATTTAAACTGGTTCTCATAGTTTAGCAAAAACGTATTTCCAGCATTTTTAAAGGCACTTAAAAAAATACCTTCAAATCTTTGATCATATTTTAATATTTGACATATAATTATTTATTTTATCATATTTCCATATTTCATATGTATAATTTCAAAATATAATATTATAAACCTTTACGTGAAATATTTTTTTGTTAAACTACCAACTCAAATATCATAACGATGGATTCGTGCCACATTCTACATAATAACATGCGATTTATATTTGGGAAATAAAGGAACATTTGTAATATCAGATTATGTTCTTTTTCCCCCTGTTTAAAAATCATTCGGTAATAATTTAGTCCCAGTTTTCAATTTCCATTTTATTCACCATATGGATCTTTTAATCGCTAATATATATTTGGTTTCATATTGTTATCGCGGGCAGACGTGGACGCTATTTGTCGAAATAAAACGTTACAGTACATTGAAGGGACGAGAAAATTCCATTACACGAGGGAGAACGATGAACATGCGAAACAAGAGAGGGAGTAAGAGATGAATGATTTTGCGTTGACCGGCGGCGTTCGGCATAATTACGCACAACGATCCTGTTTATTTCGCTGGCATCACGCGACGATGCTTTCCATTTTCTCTGTGACTTGATCGCTTCAGCCGTGTCCCGAAAATTCGCTTGTAATATCAATTCATGTTACGTTCTGTTGGACCGATGGTGTAATCACGTGCCTCCCAGATGGAAGCAAACGATCACAGTTTGATGACGATTCTCCATTTAATGAAGGATGGAACTCATTCAAAAGTATACGCCTGTGATTTAATATCTGTAATATACATAGCGTTTTAGAGCTAGGGACCTACCAAGACGGAAAGAACGGCAAAATATTTTGTCTATAATTTTATAATTTTCATAGAAATAAAATTTACAATTGCATTAATATCGAAAGCACGTTAAAAAATTGCAATTAGTAGATATTTGGATTATTAATTTGGAATAACAGAAAAATAGGTAGGATCTCTTTCTCTCTCTCTCTCTCTCTCTCTCTCATTATGTGATTGCAAATGTTTGGTCACTATTGTATACCTAATTTAATTTATTTTCTATGATTATGTTACAGATGATTAATTAGTATAGTATTCAGATATTGAAGTATAGAACGACTTTCTATCAATTCTTCTTTTTATTTAAAAGGGAAAATAGGAGAACGAACCCGTTTTTTACGAAATATCGAATTCTACGCAAACGAAATTACATCGAATAGATGTGGAACGGTAATTTGAACGCAGAGTACGTTCGGATAGGGAAGGCCAAATAAGGAGGAACTCTTCGAACCCCCATACAAACAGGACTGGGATTCACAGCAGAAAAAAGAACCGACCTAACTTTATTAATATTTCACAGTCGCCGTGAATGGTTTTTCATTTGACGATGTCCTTTTTTTCCTCTTCCTCCTCCTCCCTCTCTCTACCGCAGCCGGGCAAAGAATCGCGTTTCAATTCGCGTGTACGGTGTGAGTAAAAATGGGCCAGTGTATTTAAGTGGATTTCGCGCGGACACACTCGTGGGACCTGGTCGTTGAAAATGCTCGATCGATTTCGACAATTTCACTGCCGACAGACCGCAGCGACCGGACTGGTTACCGAAAATTAAAAAAAAAAAAAAAAGAAAAAGAAGAGGAAGAAAAAATGGGAAAGGCAAACAGTGCGAAAGGGACGGGACGAAAGGGCGGACATACGCACGAGAAGAGGAAGGGTAGTTATACTACATCGGACCGACTGACGAAAAAGGACGAGCTACTGGCTGCAAAGCGAAAACGTTCTGGCTCGAAATAAACGTCACTGATACACCGGTGCGACGTTCAATAAATTGTTTGACGGTTCATAGGGAATCGCGGGAGAAGTTGTTCGACGTTAGCCAGCCAGAGATAAAGCCCTGAATTCGTTTTTGTACAGAGCGCGTTCCGCGCCGATGAAATTCGTTACCATCTGGAATAACTCTATCCTCGCTTTCTCTCTAGTCCTAGAACGTATATGTATAGTTCTTCTTGTCTGTTCTTTGGACGGACACGATTAATATACTTGGAAAAATTTACGAGGAGAGGGTGGCAGTTGAGTGGAGGAAGAAGTTATTTGGCGACAACAGGCGAGATAGAATTTTGGATCTTTTTTCACCGACCTCTTCTCGAGATATTTCTTCACTCTCTGCGTCAGTAGAATTTAGTTTCGAGTGATTCTGTTTTCTTTCTTACTTTTTTATTTTCTTTTGGAGAGAAGTGTGCGTTTCGTATGTAGGATTGATCTCTCGTGATCAAATAATTCAATTTTATTCTATTGTTAGTTATCAACCTTTTCAGAGAAAAAGAAATTCTCTAGAAATGTTACGTATATATCTCAAGAGAATTTTCAAGTATTTTCTGACAATTGTATCCATAATTGTATCGTTTGTATGGAAAGATCGTTGATCGAGACAATTTTCATTCATAATTTTCTAGGGGACACTCGTATGATTCCCCAAGGAATACACAGTTCGATTCCTTTTTTATCAATCATGAATTTCCACGATAATCGTTTGGTTATCAGTTTCCTTAACGTTGTTGTCCCCCAAGTAGCTCCTACATCATGGCAGTTACCCCCTGCCATGAGGGGAACGTTTCTTTCTATCTTCTAAACATTCTTATCCTCCTCGGTGGCATTATTTCCAACGGCGAACGATGGCTCGAAATTCCATTCGATTATCGGCCCCTCGTTCTTACGCTTCTTTCTCCTTAGTGACAATAAGCTAGCCAAGGCACGACGCGTTGGAATGTCGTAAAGCGTTAGGAAAGTGGCGAGTCGTAAAATAAGATTTCCTTCGCGAAGTGCATTGTTAGAAAAAATTTCCAAGAAGAATGATGTTAAACTAGAGCGCGGAACGACGAATTTTTTTAAATCAACTTGGAAATATCACAGAAGATATGCTTGCAATGCAAAAACAAATTTCCTTTGTTAAGGATGGAAACATCTTGTCAAAGAATTGACGGATTATTTCTTATATATGTAACTCGGATTATCTTCGAGATATTGAAACTTACGAAGGGAGATTCTATACTAATATTACAGAATACACACATAAGAGAATTTGATTAAGTAATATAGTTACCCTTAGAATATTCTTTTGTTGAAAAAATTATTATAAATCTGCAAGGTGTTCCTATTATTCAGAAACTCTATATATAATTCTATTTTTTATATCTTAATCAATTTTGAAGATAATTGATATTAAAAACGGCAATTTGTTTGACGGTATGTTTCCACTCTGATTATCACTGCAAGTATCATTTTTGCCATATTTTTTCACCAATCGAAATGGAACATCCCGTCCAGTGACAAAGCAAAACTAAACGTTGAATTATTAGATCGACAGATCTAAATAATCGTGAACTAAGAACAAAATGGAAGAAGAATTTGGATGGGAATTAAAACTAAAACTCGAGGTATTTCTAGTAATTCCAGCTTCTTCGTGTTCACGGTGCAAAGTTCATTTTCGAGGCAATTTAAATTCCGCGATCGTTTCAAAAAATCAATTAGACCATTTGCGTGAGGTCGTCGATCGACCGATCACGTTTGAATATATTATACAGCTAGAATCGTTTACAATTGTTGCAACAGAGAAAAAAAAGAGAGAGAGAAAAATCGAGAGGGAGCTTACTGGGCCGAAAAAAGATCGTATCGTCGTCAACCAATTGTACGTGCAAATGCCCACTGGATAATCAATTTGAATAATTACCTTCGGATATTCGGTATTAACCGGTTCAATGCGCGTAGAATTCCCCAGGCAACGATAAAGAAATAAAGGGATCGGTCCTTTTTTTTATCTCTCTACTTTTAATCTTTTTTCCCCCTCTTTGCTTTCGTTTTATTCTTCAATATAAGCCACGGTAATATCTTCAACGGAAAATTTGACAAGGGTCCCTTGCCGATTCGATTTTCTGTTCGGACGACAATCGTCGGAGGTTGAGTTCTGGTTTACATTACGTGTACGATCGAATCGCGATACAGGCTTAAAACATATCGAGACAATGATAATGTCATGTTACGAAAATATACAAAATATAAGGCTCGTGGTTTAAATTCTTGCTACCATATTTTTGGCAAACACAATTATTTGAGATAAATGTTTGACGTGATATTATAGCAGTACTCTATTTTATCTTGATTCCTTTTCTTATGTATTATTATATTTTAAGAGTAACTCCGAGTTGAAATAAACGAATGGAAAGTTTATCCCTTCTGATAGTAGATGATCATTTGGATGGTTTATTTAAAGTAACTAAAAATGAAGCTTCACGAAGATCTCTTAGTTGTTATAATTTTTGTTTCCATAAGAAGTTTAACAGCCTCCAAATAGTTTGATTAATATACATTACCGCGAAAGTTAATCTTGTTACGAAAATTACGAGAATAATTTGAATATCAGGAATGATGTCTCGTAACTGAAAATTCACTGCGCGATCGATTTGCCATTTTTAAACGGTAGTGGTTCATCCGATGAACGTGTCCGTCATGTATATATGTATATATTTTCTGCACGTATTGGTTCTCCAACAGGCTGACATCTATTAGTCAATATTGAATGAATATTTGATAGTGAAAGTTATGGTCCCGATCAAATCCCAGACTGCACATCCACTACTTAGACACTATGTTTCACGCTTATGACCAATCGATCTACAGGGTGATTCTGTTATTTACCTTCGAAGATACTTTTTTCGTGCTATCTATAACACTTCCTTTTTTTTATATTTTTTAAAATTTCGAGGGTACTCTGATTAATATTAAAAATCAGACGTGTCTGCTCCTAAACTTAGATCATTGTTGAGATAAAAATTAGTTACGATTGAAAGCACTGAAATTATGTTTTTAGAAAATGAACTATTACTTAAATTTGGAACTTTCTTGGACTCTTATTAAATTACAGCACGATTAAGGAAATTAGTCAGTCGAAGTTCGAATAATGGAATAAAATGGCGTTTCAATTCCAAGAGAGCAGTTTTCGTATAATTCTTCTAACTATGAACGATTGATTACTTATGACTATCTTTTTGTAATTCCTTTTCATTTTCGAAATTAAGTAATATTAATTATCGACAATATAGATTCAAGAAAAAAATCTTCAAAAATTCTATATATTTTACTAACAATATCAATGACATGAAGAACGAAGAACGAGTTGAAAAAAAGTGTTTTAAAAGATTCAGTACTGTTAAAAGTTCTTCGATTTTGCAACTTTCTACCTCGGTTCGGTTTTTGTTCATAACGCCTATGAACAGATTGAATAATTAATTGTTTCCTTTGCGTGGAAGTTTTCTTTGAAGCACGGAGTCTGTTGGAACACAGAGATGAGTGAGGAAAGCAACCTCGTGCTCCGGTTCTATAATTGAAGATATACTTTAACCAAAATCTCCAGACTGCAGGGCCTTCCATTGTTGTTGCTACATTGTTTCCTAGAAATTAATGGATCACCCTGCGTTCGTCGTTGATTTCACGAACAATCGGGTCGACAACGCTTGAACTTCCTTAAAATTTCAATCTCAATGGAATCTTCGGAATTTTCATCGAATTTTGATTCAAGAAATTTTATTTCGTTTCACTATTCTTCTTACAATCTTATCTCCCCTTTCTCGAATGGAACATAAGGCAAAAGAGATTTTATGCACAAGATATTACGGACGCCAAAGGTATAATTATTAAGACGAATAATATTTTAATATTATGACGAGCAATGTTTCTAAGATTTTGAGGAGTATGAGAAAACACGTGTTAAATTCCAGAACCAAAGCAGATAATCTTGGTAATTCACAATTGATTGCTAATGTACCGGATTTTAGAAAATAGAATATTTTTCTTTTAATATAACTTTCATATTAGATCACAAACGATAATCCAAAATGTATTTAAATCTTCCATAAAAAGGGATCACTAACGTCCTCCTCTTCTCGCGTATCATTCTTTTTCCCAACGAACGAAGGTCCACAGAAAAATCCAACCTTCACATTACACGCGATTCTGCGAGTGGCAACAATGTCTGGCCATCGTCTGACTTTACTACTTAGCGATTTGCGCGTGATTCGCGTCACGAACGAGCGGCCGTCGACCAATTTTACCAAAGAGAAAGGTAAAATAGAGGAAAGAAAGAAAAAAAGGGGGCGAATGAGGGGTGGAAAATTGGCGGAAGAGAAAAAAGAGAAGGAAACGTAGCAGTTGCAAGGCGTAGCTGCGAAGTTTATCGCGCTTTCGAGTTTATGTACTCGCAGCGTGCACCGGTTCCCGCGATTTTACGCCTTTCGCTCGTTTGTCCGCCTTTTCACCGCTTTTTCTTTTGTGTTTCTTCTCTCCTTTGCCTTCCGCTTTCCTCTTCCGACTGTTCACCGTCTCTCTACCCTTTCCCTTCCGCCGTTTTAGGTATCACGAAACGATGCAATGGAAAATGGGGAAAAGATATTTCGCGAGCAGTTTATGACTGTTCGAGAAAGGAATTCGACGGTGTCGATGTATGGATTCTGCGTTTCTGCGTGCAGAAACTCGCAGTCACGCCAACATCCTTTCGAAATATTCCCATTCGCGATGAACACAAGTTACTTTCAATCTATCGGACGTTCTGGGAAAATGGTAGAATCTAACAAAGAAGATAATTTTTTGGAAACGTATGTGTAGATTCTGGTCATTGAACTGGGATCAAATTCAATTTAAAATTTTTAACACCGTTTATCTTTTTGATACACTTGAGAGGCTCATCAACGAACTGGAATAGCAAAATTTATTAATTACCAATCATCAATTTCGTTTCTGTAAATTTCTCAATTTCATTACTTAGGTCCCTATTATTAGTGTACAATTTCTCAGAAAGCAAATGTCTTATCTCTAGAAGTACATACAAAGGAAAATAGAATTTAGCTATTATTAAATAATTCCTATACCTATGTACATGACTGCCTGCATATTTAGTAATAATTTGAATAATCGAGGAAAATTTTCTATGTAAATTGTTGCACAGAAAAGAGAACTTTTACAAACGGTTTTAATTCGGTGAACAGAGACTATAATGATATTGTAACGTTTTTCGAATGAGACGATTCCAAGATTTTTAGGAATCGTAGGAAGACACGAATTGAGTGACAGAGATAGAGAAATAGAGAGTAAAAGAATGTGCGGGTGCAAGGATAAATGGTCGTGGAGAATGGTAGTTGAGAACGAGAGTTTTTGAGAGAGAGTTTGTTGGATAGTTGAGAAGGAATTTGTCAGAGAGTTTGACAGAGAGTTTAATCGAATAGCACGTGAAATATAGTGTATCTAAATAATTACTCTTAGTGTGAATATAATTACCATTTTGGTATTTAAAGTATTTATATAATGTAATATAAATGCAAAGTGGTAAATTGATATCTAATACAGAGAAATTCTACAACTAACTGATAAAATATTAGATCGATAAAAAACTATCATAGAAATCTAAATAAATTTCCAATTCATTTAAAACAGAGGCATGATTGTACGTATATAATACAATGCCTAAATTGCATTTTTTCGAAGAAGCAATTGTTTCCTTTTCAGCAATATTACGCTGCTTTGTTATAAGTCGTATCTTGTGCTATTCATGTATGCATTTCAAATATTCTTTATTTAAAAATCCTCAAATAAAATCACAAACGTACGGACAAAACCCGGCAGCAGAACTTTTTGACTAATCTAACACAACGACAAATAATAGATGTGTGAGACAAATATAAAGCATTTCCCATTCTTCATACAAGAAAGTAAATATTGAAAACTATCAATCAATTTATCAAGAAAAATCCGCCACGAAAATAATCCGCGGTGTTCAATTTTGCGTGGGTCAGGGAGTACGAAGCGTGCAAAATCCACACGCAAACAGAAGGGAGAGGGTAGAAGACAGAAGAGTTTGATCGTGCATCCAAGAGCGACCTAGTAACGGAGTTCTGCGCGTGACAGAGGTCACGGTACGGGCATTATTTTTCTTCCCCTTTCGAATTCTGGACCGAGACGCGAGAGGTGAACAGGGACAAGAGAAACAAAGAGAAAAGGTGAATCCGGGTAAAAGGAAGCGAGTTTGTCGTAACAGCGGGTACTGACTTTATCGGCCTTTCGAGTTTATTTATTTCTCTTTTACAAGAGGTGCAACCCCCGCATTTTCACGCTCTCGAACCAAACCACCCCTTTCTCCCCACCAATCTCTCTCTATCTTTTTCTTTCACTCACGCTCTGTTTCTCTACTTCTATTCTGACACTTCTATTCAACGACGGCCAGCCCCGTTTTCTACGTAGCACGCATTCATTTCGCCCCTCTTCAACCATCCAACCACCCCATCGCACAAGACCTCTCCCGGCCACTCTTTCCATCGGTTATTTATTCGCGATAGTTCCTACTTTTTACGGTTTACGAGGCTATATCGACGGCCTTTGTTCGTGGCCGTCCCTCCAGCCAGCTCCTCGTTTCCCATCTGCCGATAAGAAACACGAGCCACCGTCGCCCCCCCCCCCTCCCTCGACACTCTACTCGACTGGCGTGTCGAAACAGAAATTCCTCGCCCTTCGACGACGAGAAAGCTCGCCTGACTGGAAGATCTTTTCGAACGAACGACCCAAAGCAGTGATCGTTGCGATAATTCTCGATAAACAAGGAAGTAGACGGATACGGAAAGGTGAATTTGATTGAACTTGCTAAGTGAAATGCAAGTATGAAGAATTGTGGAGCGATGAATAATATGAGAGAAGTGGAAGTTGATTAGAGATTTAATGAAAATTGATTTGTCGATGGTCGAGAGACAATCGATTGGCGTTTTCGCTTTCACGGAGTATTCTCTATATTTTCAAATCAGTCAGGCTGCTTGGTTTCAAACAACTTGATTAATCTGAATAACGCTTGAAGCTTTCGTACAGTATCGTACGATGTGTATTCGATTATACGAACTTGCTTCTTCAACTTCTTCTTTATTAGATGAGATAGGAAAGTGAGATGCTTCATAACAAACGTCGCCAGCTTAAAATCGTCGCGTTTTCAAATTCCGGCGATTTCACGGCAGCCAGTATGAAAACGCACATAAGTCACCGGGAACGATTAGCGGGCGAACTAATTGAGAAAACCACTTCGCCGTGGAAAACATAAGGTTCGAGCGCACACTGTTACACGTGACTGTTGTTACACGAGCGTAAGGCTAACCAACATGCTCGCGGTCGTCACAACGTGGAAGATTAATCGCTTTAATTTCCGAGACATGATTAATCATAATTAACAGGGTTGGCTTGCTAGAACGATAGAAGAGGAAACGGAGAGGATAGAAAAAGGTGGGGATAATGGGGAAAAAGAGTAGAAGGAAAAATAGGGGAGAGTTTCGCGTTCGCGTCGCGCGGAATCATTTAAGCGAAGGAGCGAAAAAAAAATGGAACCGGGCATGAAAAATTCATGCGAACCGAGCACGGGTATTAACAAGTTGTTACGAGCAGGAAAATAGACGATCAGAAGATAAATGTAATAACTTGGCCGCTTTGGATCGAGATGCGTGCGAACTTCTATGGATATTTCCATCGGTTGCTGGATTAAACGTGGCTATGTAAATTACGCTGTTTTAAATTACAGTACTGAACGTGGAGAGTTTTCTTTTCGCCGCTATATTAATATTGCTCTGTTCAAAGTTAATTTCATCAATCCATTAAGGACCAACGTTGCGTTAACGCAATATTTCATTTCCAATTTTTTTTCCAGTCAATTTATGTTATTAAGTTCTGTTTCTTTTTTCATAATGTGCTTATGAGAGGACCTGTTCCGTATTTTCTTCGCCGCTACTTCTTCTTCCGAGAAATTTGAAAAAAAATTGAAGTATTTATCGTGCAATATAATAAACAAATTTTTTATTACAATAATAATATATTGTTTATAGCTTTTATGTTTCTCAATTTTTGTCCTTAATGAGTCAACGCAACCTTTATTTATATACCGGAATGGCTGTTCTTTCTTTCTTTATTTTTAAGTTAATTTTTATACAATTATTGACAAAAATCCAATCATGGCAAATTATATTAGCTAAACATCAACCTCCAATTAAAAATGTAGAGCATACAGAGTTTTAAACATATCGATCCATGTCACTACTTTAATTAATAATCGACACTTTGTTGTATCAAACTGTATCGAGCTGTAAGCGAATTTAATTGTGACACAATTCGAGACACTTGCCATGAAAGAAGGAATCCTCTTCATCGTTCATACTTCTAATAGAACTGGAGTACATTTACTCTCTATGAAAATATCATCAGAAATATATTTTAAAGCGACTGAGGATCATAATTCGAGCACCTCCGACATTCTATTTACCGTTCCAAACAGAGCAAAATGAAATTAAAGAACGAAGGTTGGAAGGAAGGAGGGGGGTCCATGAGAGAGAACATCAACGACCTTTTCACCCCCAAAATGAATAATATTCCAACGAGTGCAAGAACGCAATTTCGAGCTCTAGTTGCCACTTAACGCCTGTGAAAACGGCGTTCCTGCAACCTTCTTGAGGAAACAGTGTTTTTCGCAAATTAAGAGATTCGCAATAATGGCCTTAATGGTCCTGTAAGGGTACAAACTGAAATTACGTTACCACTTAAACGCGGTTATTTATCGCCTACTTTATTATTACCGCCTACGAGATTTTCGTGTGCCTTCGTGTTCAGGACACCGACTCGCTGTTAAACGACGTTGCACCTCGTTGGCTGTACTTTCAATTAATTTCAACTCCTTTTCCCCGGTTTTTGCCCCGTGGTTTCTCGTTACGTCGGGTTTATCGCGCGAAAGGCATAAGGATCGGCCAAGCTTTTTCGGTAGTATAAACTATAAACAGGGAACAGTGAATCATATTTATTCGAGCAACGCAATTATTCTCAACCGTTATACGTGCAATTTAGCTTCTTCATCAGGAAATTCGTTTAACCGGCTACGTGTATCCTTCCTTTTTTCTTTTTCCGTCATTTCACGTCTACCTTCTGTGTAAAACTTAATGAATCTTTGCCTTGAAGATTATATCATTACCGGTGCAAGATTCTACGGATTATACGAAACCGATTAAAACGGTAAAATGAAATTAAGATCGCATACTCTACGATGTGTCTTTTCGAGAAACTGCTATTTAATTGATTTAAGATATGAAAATTTAATAAAAAAAAATTTTCAATACTTCTATTTTTGAGTTTATAACATAGTACTGTAAGGAAGTTTTTAGCATAATGTGAATTAAATAATGTAAAATGAAAACTTCCTTCGTTGTTTGATAGTCGAAGTGTTTAAAACACATATTCATGAACACTCTATACGTACTTATTCCCCGTACATTGTCTTTCTTTCTTTCACGGCAAAACATAAAAGTATAAATATAAAGATAAAAATGTCAACGAAGAAGAGAGAAAAGGAAAAAGCGAGTGGAAGTAGCTTGAAGGAGAAATCGTCTCTTCGGGATTAATTTCGGACCGTCATTTTAAAGACAGCGACTCGTAATTACAAAAGTTCGCCGGCTTGGAAACGAAGAACAGCAATTCGAGGGTAACGGAATGAGAGGTGAAGAAAAATCGAGGAGAACCAACACGAACGCACATTCGTTACATAATAAAAGCGTCGAAATCTCGACGCGAGTCTAAGATCTCACGGCTCAGAGACGTTATATGAAGTCCTTTAAGCCTCGCTGCCCGATCGGAAAGTATTTCTCATTTGGCCTTTGAGACTGCTCTCAGGATTACCTCCCGCGACCACCTCCAACCCCTGCACACATCCACCGAAGACATCAATAACGCCAACTCGAAACTTTCGCTCTGCCTCGAAGTGTTTCTCCTGCCCTCCTCTTGCCTCGCCCCTCCACTATCCTGCTTTTTCCTCCTCCTCCCTTTCTGCTCTTCCTTTTTTTTACATTTTTTGTAGCGCACGTCAAATGGCCCGAAAAGCATTGAACTTTACTCGAGAAGTGACAAATGGCCATCGCGAACGAGCTACGAAATATGAGAGAATCCAGAGTAAGATCGCAAACTTCGAAAAAGAAATAATAGGGATATCCGGTGGATGATCGTTGAATTTTAATCGCGCATGGATACCCTTAGATTTTTGGAATCATTCGTTGGTTAGAGAAAGAAGGGAGAGTTAACTCGTCGTTTATGCCAAACTCTTGGGAATAATCTCTTCGGCCTTTCTTCTACGTACCATTACCTTTTTACGTGCTCTTTCGCTTCTCGTGGGAATATATTGTATCCTAGTTACATTTGCAGATCTTTGGAATCGCTCGTCGACTAACCGTTTAATAATTTACCTGCTCCTAACTCGTAGATCGTTTCGATTATGAAATAAATTTTTGTTCATTATAATTGATTCGTTTCTTTACTAAATACCTTTTGTAATTAAGAAATCACTTCGTAATGGACTAAAATGACATATTATTTTAGATATTAATAATATTAGGAAATATTTGGAGGATTATTTCACGAGGTACAACTTTTCACCATATCAAAAACATCCTTTTTTAGCTTTGTCACACTCGATTGCGTTGCTTCGCTTTGTATGATATCACGTATTTCTATTGTGCTTGACTATTGCGATGACTTAATGGCGTGAGAACGCTTTGTTATTGTAGATGGTGTGGTAAAAATGAATGTCTTTTAAAATTAAATATTAAGCATCTATTTTTGTATGAAAGGAGAGACATCTAGCACACCTTTAAACACTGATAAGAAACGAATGTGTAATCACAAACAGAATTACATTTTTGTTGCATCTATACTTCCTGTTCTACGGAGTTAAAAATGTGTCACAATGTACGAGCTTTCTATATTTCGGAAGATTCAAAACAAAATCGCATTAATTCCATAGAGATTTTCTCTTGAACTAATTAATATCATTTCGAATATCTTACGCTTCAGAGCGAAAAGGATGCGAGCAATCTCACTTGAGAAAGAGTAAGAAATTCTCGAAATATCGAGCTATACGCTATTTTAACCCTCTGGTAAAGAGAAGAGAAAAAGAGAGGCACAAAAGGACACGAGATTTCAGCCTGATGTGGTAGAGATAGATGAAGAAATATTCGAAACCGAGAACGATGAGAAGAGATGGTTAAAGACGCCCAGTGCATCAAGTAGATCAAACATTTGTGTTGGTTTCCGGCAAAAGAGCATGTGAAAGGGATGAAGAGGAGAAATTCTTTTAACCAAATGACGTGAAGAAGAGAAGAGGGGGGAAAAAAGGTACAAAGGGTATAGAGAGAAGAAAGAAAAAAATAAAGAAGATAGGAAACGTCTGCGATTTTAAACCCTTTCGAAGAGAGAACTGAGGTAGCAGTCGGTAAGAAGGTTCGAGGAGGGTGGAAATAAAAAGTTCTGCAAATTTGAGTGGTGGTTTTAACGTTGGTCTACGAACTACCCCTGGCTGACCGTCTATAAAACCACCGTCTCGACTACGTTAATGCCACTGAAGGCGATTCGCCTACTTCGATCGATTGTAATTAAATGGAAACGCTTTTACCCTCCTCGCCCGATATCCTCGTCGCTCCACCCCATCATCTTTTTATCACGCCGCTGAATATTCGGTTGCGAAAGTTGATGATCGTGAGAAAACGCGATGTCATACGAGGCCCGTCAAAATGACTGAAGAACACACAATGTAAATAAGTATACCGGCTTAATTTCTCACGCTTTTAGATTTTAAACACTCATGATGAGTATTAATCGTTATTTTTAATAGTGCATTCGAATTCTTAAATCGAGTTCCTCAATAAACGTATACGCAGTAGGATTCAACTATGTCCAAGCCTAACGTTTTCGCTGGTCTAAGCTTCCAAAAACTTTGAGAAAGCGCTAAGATTCTTATCAATTGTATAATCATTCGTTAAGTTAAATGTTCGAAACTTTTTTCAATAAAAATAAAAGTTCGTAGCAGATGAATTTAATGGATGAAATTTCGCATGGAGTGTTAAGTGAACGTTAAATATTCAACATATTAATTAAAGAATATACAGGTATCGTGCGCAATATACATATATACAGACACGTAACAGTTTTATTGCTAGATTATCTACATACGACAAGAAAAGAATAAATGCACAAAGTAATTGTACGATAAGCGAAATTGAGATGTTGGGATATGGAGAAATATAATAAATATTAGTTGAGTGAAGAGAGAAGAAGATGTATATTTGGTAAAAGAATCCAAGGAACACTGAAACTCTTATTAAAGGAATGCACAATGCTCGGAAGTAAGAGTAAATTTGAAGAAGCAGGAGCTATTGTCAGAGACATATCGCACGAAAGTTATAGACTGGTATAGGAGTTTGAAAATGGCGAGGAGGTGCAAGAAGGCGAGAAGCAGAAGTATGAGATGGGACATAGGCAAATAAGTAAGAAATGTAAATAAGACAAATAAAATAAGTAAGTAGATAAGAATAAGTAGATAAAAGGAAATGTAAATAAACACTTAATGTACGAAACCAAAGATATGTGCAAAAGTAATATACATATGAATGGAGGAAAGACTACAATATTAAAATGTAAGAATGTTAAAGTATAGTACGATTATAAAGTATGCAAAAGCTGAAACAAATAAATACTACTATTGCTACCAGAGACATCGTAATTGTAATTTGAATTTAATAATCCTCAGTCTAAAAAATTGAAATTAAAATTGCAGATCAAAGTAAACTTCCCTAAAAATAGAATCTGTCTCTATTTAATTGGAGACATAATCCCAACCATACATTTAATATTATAAAGAGTTAGTTGAACAAATTGAAAAACACTTTATCAAATATGAGATGATACTACAAAAGATGAATTTTATTATTAAATATTGTTTCAACCTCATCGACAAACATATAGGACAATAGGTTGAACAGAGATCAATATGGTTTCTGTAGGTACGTTTTATGAGACAAATTCAATATAATATCAGAAATACATATTTCGGTATAAACGAAGGAAAAAAGGACGAACCGGAGCTTTTCAAACAGACCAAACCAGGGGATCCTTTCACTTTGTGTCGTTCTCGTAAGAGTATTACAACCAGTTCTCTGGCTGTCCGATCGGCAATGATTTCCAAATGGCATTCACGGTTCTCCGTTTGCAGTAAGCCGTAATACCGTAAATGTGGTCGATTGTAAGTGCAGATTTCCAGACAGACCAGCCTCGGGCAGAAAGCTCCACGTGAAATTGCAGCTTACATCTACACATCCTTCAATCCCCATCAAATTAAAAGCGGTATTCTGTTAAATCGCGTCTCACGGCCTTCATATACGAATAACCACCTTTCAACGAAACTTCTGTCAACTTTTATCAACCGATTTTATAATTATCAGTACATATTTATTTATATGGAATATACAAATTTATGTTATTTCATTTTACATTCACGTGCTAGAATTGTCTTTGATATGAGGAGGAAAATTTAGAAAATTCTGCGATAAAATTCATAAACTTAAAAAAAAGTTCATTGTACGATCAATTACCTTGATCACCATAAAGAGAATATTAATTTAAGTAGCAAACAGAAGATCAAACACAAATTCTCATTCGACCAAGAAATTTTATTCCTATAGAATTAAACAAGAAATTGAAAGTAATCAATAGACTGAAAGTAGCTCTGTAGACTATGAAAGCCACAAGTAAAATGCTTCATGATGATGTAAAATTAAAATGAGAAAAATAAGAAAAAATAACATAAGCTATTGGTTTTACGTGGAGATATTTGAGTGAAGTAGAAGAAAGGGAAGTGAAAGAAAGTAAGAGAGTATTTGAACGCAGGTGAATAGTGACACCTTAAAATCGATTCGTTTACGGTACAGAAATAGACAGGAAACACCGTGTCCTGAAGGAATCCCGCAAATGGGACGGGGGATGCGATCGTGGCGTCGCTTCGCCGTATTAGAATTTAAAAGCATCTCGTTGACGTGACTCCTACCCTTCTGGCTTTCAAGTCACCGATAACGATCGACATTAATTAAAGTAATCGTCTTAGCGGTGGGAGCGCACAGGTTTCGTCGAGAATAAATAATTTATAAGATCTGGAGTGAGATGGCGAGTACAACGAAGGGTGTACGACGAAGGACAAAGGGATGGCCGTTACGGAATATACATATTTATTCATCTAACAGGCGTACATTTTTTTGCATAATGTCTACAAAGTGCATCGACTACCAACTGCAATTTGAAGAACAGATATGGTTATATACCATACATAATTTCACGGTGGAAGACAAGGTTTATTGAATACCAAAGTTCTAATAAAATCCTAAAATGTATAACGATATAACGAACTTGTATTAATAGATTATGAAACGTTGTATACGTATAATCATAATTATTATATACTAAAGTAATCCTTTTCTTTCTTAAGTAGTCTTTAATTTTATACTATTATCGTTCAATAGATATGATGGCTTGAATAACTTTAAACAATGAAAATCTTAAATACAATTTATACAGAATATGACGTTACTTTTATTCAACTTGTCATTTAGTAATTATTTTAAGAATTTAAGTAAAATTACTTACTCTGTTTTTTAATTCGATCATAGCCAAAAAATGGTATACGAAGTATGTATTTATCTTATTCAATCGCTGCATTAAGAAAATATTAATTGCAAGTTATATATACTTCATAGAGTATATGCACCCCCCTTGTTTAACATATAAATTTATTGTTAGATATAAGAATAATTAATGATGCGAAACTCATAGACAGAACATTGTTGCGCCATCTAGAAGCGAAATTGTATCTCATCGAAAGCAATCGATTGCACTGTCGTACCCTGTGTAAGTAAATCCACGTTATTATCTAAGAACGAGATCGTCTGTCGTTTTTAACAGTGGTTCTAATCACCGACGAGGTACATAATAGACCTGATATGCGATGCTTTTTCACGCCCCATATTTTGGAGGTAATCTTACTCTTGTATCATCTTTATGTCGCATGCGACGTTATCGATTCAGTATAATAATGGCCTGAACCGAAACAAAAATTTCCTATGAAATTACAAATAAGAAATAGAACAGAACACATCTTACAAATGAAGTACCTACATACAGAATTGTACACTTCTGTAATATGTATCTTGTATGATAGACAAGAAAATGTTACTACTCACGGGTACAATAAATACCCGCGATCACTACGCTCGTCAAAAATTCTACGTATACAACCAATCACCCGTGTCGATTCGGACCTTTCATCCTTCGACATGATTGAGAGACCGGAGGAACAAAAATACATGCGACTCACGATTAGATGTGAAGAATGTTGTCCTCGATATTGTTCTGATCCAAGGGAGTTCGTCATCAAGCAATCATCAAATTGAAACCATCGAATTCAATGGGAGAAAACTGTAACAAAGCATAGAATATTTTAATTTACTCGTAATGATGGTGTTAATTACTTTAAAAGTTTAAAATAATGAAAGACTAATTTCTATTAAATAAAAATGTTTAGTAATAATATTCAATTCAAGAATGAAAAATTTTCAATTTGTCAAATTTTCAATCAGATTTTATTTTTTAATGAATAATAATTATCGTAGAATATAAAGAATTGAATTAAATGAAGTACAAAATAAATAGTTACTTACATTCTTTGGTTTTGAAGCACCAGTCAGTCTTTTCCAGAGAACGGGAAGAAATGACATACCTTTAACAAAATATGAATTGTTATAATTTATTTTGAAAAGCACAGTGATGATTAATCAAAAAATCTAACATAATAAAATATGAAATTCTATAAAGACAGAACGGACTTTTGGTTCTTAAAAAATTTAAGATAACGAAAAACAAAACTCTATTCAAACTTGAAATTTTAAGAACAAAAAGAATTGAAATTCTAATACAGCTTAATTGTTAAAATAAAAATTAGTACCCTAACATAAAAATTAAAAATCTAGAAATTGAGATTCTACTGATTTCTGAACGTTAAACGTTTTTATTGTATACCTCAACATTAAAACTTTGATGTTTTTTTCAACAGAAGTTAATAGTAATTCAAGCTATGAATGAACTATATGAATAATAAAATATTTACATTGTCGAACTCCAGGAGAGGCTTTATCCTCTTGCGAGACCTGCGACTCTACTACCAAAAGCGAAGCGTTTAACAAAAAAAGAAGAAGAATAATAGGCTATTATCGCGTCCGTTCAAATCAAGTGACAATCGGCGAACACACTGACTCTACTTTCACGTCCGATTATTATAATTAAATTTAATGAAAATTATTACGCTCTAAAAAAATATGAAAAGCAATATAATGCAGCAAACACTGACCCTACTGACCACATTGCCCGCAGTCACAAAAATTTTCTGGAAGAAAAAATTCTTACTAAAATACTACTTTTCTTCTTCTTCTTATCCAGCGTTTATTTATGAAGATACTGCTTTTTCAAAACTATGAAGTAATTATTATTCATTTACTACAGACAGTTATCACATTAAGAATATGAACTATGTAGTTATATTAAATATGCACTTATTAGTTAAAATATTATTCAAATCTCTATCAATATTCCATAATGCACCCAATTTAAACAAATTATAACTCTGAATGTCCATTATTAGAGTTTAAAATACATTTTATACTAACGAAATATGTCTTCAAATCTGCCTGCAGTAGCATTTCTTCTCGAAAATAATAGGAATTATTGAAAAAATTGTGAAATGACAATATTATTGCAGAAAATTCGCGGAAATGCAGCAAAACATAAGTTATTTTAATTTCGTATTTAAATAGAACTTTGGAGATTCTACGTTAATGTTAAATAATAAAGCATTTCATTTAATATATTTGAAATAAAAAAATAATTTAATATGTATCTATATCCGAAACAAGAAGCGGTTAATCGTGTCTTTACCTTCGTATTCTTAATAAAATATAAAGTAATTTATAATTTTGTTATATTCAGTATTAATGGTGTTAACATTGCGAATTATTTGTTAAGAATCGATTACATACTAAATAAATATTACCAAGTGTCTAATAGAAAGAACAAACAAACGTATAAATACGTTTGCCTTTATTAGAATAAGTCAAGTGTTACCGTATCTGCATAGAAAACTATCGAATTAATCAGGCACCGTAGCGTTCTTTCGAATTTCCTGGCGTCTCTCTAATGCCTTCAAATTTTCCTCGCAATCAAGCAATAATCTCATTGTACAAGCTACCCGTAAATATGATAACAAAAAATAGATCAAAGAAAAAAAGATAATCTAATAATGGATTCTAATAGATTATAATAAATTAATGAATAAAGCGTACATTAATTAGACATAGCAGTAGCGTGAATTTGGTAGAAGAATCACTACAAAAATACCACGTAGTAGAAAGAGGACACTTGTTGCAGAGTATACATCTAATCAATCCGATTTTCGTCGATAGAATGACCCCCGCGGCCCGATTTACCAAACGGAATTCGGTTGGCGAGGGGTGGGGAGGACATCGCCGGTAAGTCGAGTGTGTACGAACAAGAGTCGTCGAATTCTTGGAAAGGATATGTTTCCAACAGGCCGATATTATGTTTCAAGAAAAAAACAATACTTCAGACTGAAACACGGAGATACGCGTAGATATAAAGTAAACACGCACGAATTGATATAATGTAAACGAACAAAATTAAAATAAAATATCGTAAAATTATTATTACAGTAAAATTGAACAACTATCGAATTATAGTTCGTTAATTACCATAATTTGAGGCATAAAAGAAAAGAAAAAGAAAGTAAAAGAAATAAGGTATAGACTGTCAAGGAAAATAAAGGGAAAGAAGAAAGTCAAAGGAAATAAAAAGGAATAGAATTTCATTCTAATAATACGTGATTTGCGCCTTTCGATGTAGGTGACTTTGATTGAAAACTAATAACCCTCTATTCACATCGAAAAACGACAAATCACTATAAATTGTATTATAAAATGAACCAAATGAATATTCTCACCATTTCAAACCAATGTCTTCGTATTGTATATTAAATTTTCCACGTTTACGACGAATTCTCGACAGTTACTTCTTCTTTTCAATATGACGCCGCGCAAAATGGAGTAATTTCAAAATTCACCACCAGAGTACGATTAATTCAGGAACGTATCACGTTCTATCAGTACCCAAATACTAATCGGATTTTCCTGAAAATTTTCATATTCGTATGTTTACATGGAAATACGACAAATCAATATAAATTATGTTAATATATAGCAGACTAATAGGTATTACCAACTACGCCCAGCATTTAGTTAAATTGTTTTTCTCTAAATGACAACAATAAAAATATGATAATTTTCATGATCGACCTCAAGCACTAGATCCGTTTGCAATAAGTTAATAATTGTGAATACAGAACGATTCAAATTAAGATTCTCACCATTTTGAAGCATTTAACATATCAATGTATATTAAACTTTCCATATTTATGACAAACTCTTTGCAGTTGCTTCCACTTTTCAATATGAGATCACCGCGCGAAATGATGTAATTTAAAATTTAGTTCCTATTTCTGCCATCAAGAACACAGATGACTCAGGTACGTATTATCCTGGTATTATGTTCTATTACCCTGATATTGCATTTTCTCGATACTTACTTTCATAGGAAATTCTACAAAAAATGAAAAAATTTGAAATTTTTACGCAAGTTAATTACATAATTCTTTCTAATATACATGTAAATTATGTATTATATTATGATAAAACATAAGATTTCGTAATAGTGTAGATATCTTATATATAGTAGATAAATAGTATTAATTTATGTCATGTTTTCCAAATATTCCGTAATATTACTATTTGGAAAAAGATACAAGCATTAATATTTCCCAATATTACTATTCGAAGAATGATACCAACCTAAGAACTACGCAATCTGCAGCCCAGAGTCTATCGCATTTATGTATGTAATGTATATTCCATATACATACATGTATATATATTTCTATATATATAATCTTTTATTAGATATGTTTTCAAAATTCGTTTCTCTTCCACTAGGCAAGAAATAAAATAACAACAACCATCATGAGACGCCATGGAATATTTCAAGATATCGCAAAACATTGTGTAAAAAGACATCGCTCAGGATATCACAGAAAACATTATACGAATCTTAAGCCTCAATTTTAGTATACTTATAAAGGCCGATGTACTTGATCAGTATATATATATGTATTTATCCACAGAAACAAGTTTCTGTTGATTTTTTTAATCTTTCATTGTTCTTTTCGTCCTATTCATTAGACATAATTAAGTTATCCATAAATAAGAGTATGTATAAGTATAAAATTCTATATTTCATTTGCGATTATAGAATATCCTTCCTATATGTATTTTATTTATAATTTCATAGAGGACTTTAGTTTTAATTCAAACCGCTACTATATTGGATCGATAACGTCGCATGCGACACGAAAATGGTATGGAGTGTCATATATACACCACATAATAGTAGATGGTAAAAACACGTGACACAAAATGTATTGAAGGTACGACGTGATATTAAGACCATCCTTTATTTCGTCTGCGAATTACATAAACCAAAGAATGGTATAATGCAAATTACATGATTTCATAGAATTATATTTTAAAAGATTATATCATTAAAGCATTCTTTACAGCATATTGTAAATCCAGTTTAATATTAACGATTGTTCAAATATAAACAAATCTGACAACTTCTAAAATTAGCAATGGAGATAAGTAAACAGATATGTATGTTCATAAAAGGGTAACTTTTAAAAAACGTCAATGATAATCACTTTACATTGTCCTACACGTCAATTTCTATTCCGATTCCTATTCTATGTATATTGTTCTATTCTTAAGACTACAACATCACATCGCAAGCGCAGTACCACTCAGGTGGCGAAAAAGAGAGGGTTGAGTGGAAATAATCGTTCTTTTTCGTTCAGTTGCAATATATAAATAGTAAATAGTGAGACGAGATTGCATTGAGAATTGCAATGTAATTCATTGTGATAATTGTCGAAAATAGTAAAAAAAACTCGTAATTCCACACTTGTTCATTTGTAGTGCGTAGGAAGTATACGAATTTCATAGAAAACATAAAGCCACATATGTCATAAATAATCATCTACAATAACTAACTAGTTTATCGCACCAATAAATGCAAATATATGTGAGTGACATTAATTGAGAATCAATCATTCGCGACATACATGCCACGTAAACGAAGAAAAAAGCCAGATGCATGAAAGTATGATGACAGAAATACACAAATTAAAGCGATAGAGCGATCAATTTATTGAACTTCTGGTTTTATAGTTAAAGTGTATAAACAATGGCACCCACTAAAGACAAATGGGTGAGGCGTTTTATTATTCCAGAAACGACACGGCATAAAAAAGGCTTTACTATTTACAAAGTCACGTCTGTGGTATGATATAAAATATCAATATGATGTATATAGAGTGAAACAGTTCGATAATCAGATAAATTAACAATCAAATATCAAAGAAAATATCTTTAAATTCATTTATTTGCTTTTTCCCGTGGTTTTTTAATATTATATTAATTTTAAAAATTCATTTTTAATACATGTTGTGATAAATTAACATATTCTATGATTTAATTATAGAAATGTTGTGAGCCATAATTTATAACTATATATATTTATATCTTTTTAGGTATTTTTGAAAAGCTCTCATGAAGAAATTTCTAAAGTATCTGTATGGAAACGTTATAATGACTTTAAGAAACTCCACTCAGAATTAAATATATTATATTCGCAATCGCGAATTAAGGAAAGCTTTCCATCATTTCCAAAGCCAAAATTTTTTGGCAGATTTGAAGCTGAAGTTATTGAGGAGAGAAGGGAATGTGCATTGAAGTTTCTAGAATTTATAGGAAGGCATTCGTATTTATACTCTAGTGATATTTTCATAAAGTTCTTTGAATCTAGTCATGCAGATTATTATTTAAATGATTGCTCTCAATCTCTTAGTTCTGATACATCTGCAGAGGAGGACCGTCATACTTACATAAATTCTCTA
This sequence comes from Bombus pyrosoma, assembly GCF_014825855.1. NCBI lineage: Eukaryota > Metazoa > Arthropoda > Insecta > Hymenoptera > Apidae > Bombus > Bombus pyrosoma. Next base: position 9,551,810 of record NC_057780.1, on the reverse strand, counting down.
CCAAATAATGTTTCTCAAAGTATTCTTCAACCTAAAAGTATTCAAACTTCATTGACAAATTTGTCTGCTACTAAAAATGAAGTAAAGCAGTCTCAAGAAGCATCTGAATCCAAAGAACAAATTTTATCACAAAATGATTTAAGTCATGAAACTGAAAATAAAAAAGTATCTATGACAAAAAGCAAGTATAATAAATTGCTGATAGAAGATAATGATCACAGTAAAATTGTCTCTGAATTAGGGGATAATCAATTAATTTGTAACAAAAATAATAATTGTTATAAAGATAAAAATTATAATGTTAGGAGTAATTCTGCAATTGTACAAACATCAGACACTAATATAAATACTGATACTACTAGTAATGATTTAAACGCTTCAATAAATACTCATGAAGATTCTGATCTGCCCCAATCATGGACAGATTCACCACAATATATTTTAGTTGCATCTGCACATATGAGTGCAGCTGTCAAGCACGAAGATCTTACAGAGTATGAAGAGGCATTTACTCAATATAAAATGGGAATCTCTAGTCTTCGATCTGGTGTTGAATCTGATACAAATAAAAAAAGGGCAGAAAAAATTAAAGAAAAGATATCAAAATATTTAGACCATGCTGAGAAGCTTTATAATAGATACCTAAATTGTAATATTTCAGTGTTAAATAAACCTATATCAGAACTTCAATATTACAAAGTATTGAAAATAATAGAGTCAGTAATGCTTGTAAAGGATATTCGTCAAAACTGCTTCAACATCGTAAAAGTAACATTATATAGATAATATAAAGATGTAATTTGATTACAACAAAAATATGGAACACCAAAGTAAATTCATTTAACATTTCTCTTAATAATTTCAGGCCATAGAAAAGTTATCTTCAAATAAAGAAAGTATAAGTAATTATATATTACGTGGTGAAATACCATACATGGTCCGTTTACATGCATGTGTTGAAACAGAAACAAGTATATTCCTGATCCTACAACATCTGAGGTATGTATTAAGAATAACATTATTATCTGATATTCATTGAAAACTAACTGAATTACATTATAGCCATGGAAGATTGTGGGATTTTATAACATCACATTACAATCCCAATAATAATAAAAATTGTGATAAAAAAACTACAAAAGATGGTACTGAAAAAACAATCGATGTTAGTGATATTACTTTAAGGAAAAATGATGTAAATGAAACTGAAAGCACTATACTCAAGGAAAATGTAAACCTTATAAGTACAAATACCAAAGTACAAATGAAGATACATCCGATTACAGTAGAAGAAAATTACGAAAAATATACCGATGTATCTACTACGCAATTATTAGAGAAGGCACAAATACTGTTACAATCGGTTAATGCAACTTTAAAGGAAAGTAATTCGGTTGTAAATCGTTTATGTGAATCGGACTGCTTCATAAATCATGAGAATAGTACTTCGTTATTAAATTTTAAAAACAGTATATACCAATCAAAAAGTTGCAATGAAGTATCAGTAGATATTAATGATATATCATTAAAAATCGATGACATGAATGAATCCATTATAAACGAAAAAATACCTGAGAGAAATGTGATAACTTCTAATTACTTGTCACAAAATAATAGCAGTGCTAGTTCATCGTTAAAAAATAGTTACAAAAATCTTCATTTTGAAAGAAAAAAGTCAACAAGTTCTTTAGATAGTACATATTTTGCAGTAGAGAATAAAAACGATAATATTCCAGAAAAATACGAATTAAATAAATTAATAGAAATTAATAATCAACTAGAAACGAATACCTATTGCATATCAAATAATCAACAAATTCAGAGGAATGTACTTCTAACGGAATCAACAAAAAACAGTAATATAGACACTGAACAAGTACTTTGGACAATACCAGAAAATGTAATTCGTCTTTGGTCTGCTGAAATACTTTTAGCGCTGGAAGCATTGCATCAGCAAGAAGTTCTTGTGTTTGACTTAAAACCTGATAATATATTGCTTGATGATAATGAGCACGTACAGTTAACGTATGTTGTACCTCGTCACGATATAGATTTATTAAAATACAAATATCCGTACTCATCTCCCGAATTATGCACGTTTTCACCTATGATTCCTCTTACATCTGCTACAGATATTTGGAGTTTTGGTGTTATATTATATGAATTGATAGTAGGCAATGTATGTAAAAATAAAAATAAAAATTTTCTTACAGAAATATGATATAAGACAGATACTATATAAATACTTTTTATTGCAGAAATTTCAAGCAAAGCACCCCGGTCTATTTCAGTCACATTCCATACTTAACATTCCTAGCAAGCTTTCTGAAAATGCGAAGTCTTTGCTTCTTAATGTATGTTTTTATATCACATTTTATATTTAAATGATTTATAAACATAAAATATAAATTTTTTGCAAAATTTTCAGATTCTAAAATATGAACCAAACGAAAGGATGACAATACCTGAGATAAAACAACATCCGTTCTTCAAAGATATTAATTGGTCAAGTTTGGTAAATACACTCTAAAGCTATAAGAAATTTATTCTTATTGTGTTTTTAGAGAATATATCGATATTAAAAAAATTCCCATCAATGATGGATTCCTTTTAAAACAGAGATTTATAATTCTTCTTTTGAGTAAGATATATATATTTGAACAGTATTTTACAAAAGCATTTATATATTCGCAAAATATTAAAATTTACTAATTATATGTATATTTTATAAAGATGTAGTTTATGAAGACAAAGTTAATTTTTTATCATTATCATTTATTATTATACTCATATGTAAATATATGTATATATAACATAATCGATATAATTCTAGAAATATAAATTATATTTCTATATCTTGATATGGAATCCAATATTTGGAATTTTTTTAATAATGAAAATATGATATACGCACTTCAGACATAATTTATAAAAATTACTCAACATACTATTGTACAGGAGCATCATTTTAAAAAAATACATTTTTAGATATAAAATTAATTTATATATATGTATATTTATACAAATAGATTTATGTAGATTGAAAAATGTATGATATATTTACTTAATTCTTATTCTTTCACTTCTAGACACTGTTGACATTCCATCAATAAATCTAGTTGTAAATATTACATTAGCATTGTTAAACATTCCATCCTTTAATGATACAACAATAAATTGTGAATGTTTAAAGTGTTTTTTTAACATTATACCAATATTCTCCGTATGAGAAAGATCTAATGCAGCATCAACTTCATCCAAAATATAAAGTGGAGCAGGTTTGAATAAAAGCATAGCCAAGATTAGGGACAAGGCAACCAAAGATCTTTGTCCCCCAGATAATTCTCCTAACGATTCTTTCCAAATTCCAGAAAATGCAATTTTCACTTCTAATCCTTCAGTAACTGTTTGATTCTCAGGGGGTTGCAATTTTGCATCAGCTCCTGGCAGTAAACTACTGAAAATTGATCCAAAATCTTTGTTTACCTAAAAATTAACATACAATAATTATATAATATAAACTTGATATGTAAGTTAATTCAACTTAACTAAAATTAAATAACTATACTTGTTTCCAAGCCTCCAACAGTGTTTCTTTCTTTTTCTCATCCAAATGTTTAATTGTCTCTAATATTTTTCGTTTGTCATTTTCAACTATTTTCTTTTTCTTCACCATTTCATTATATTGTTCTTCCTCTTTATCAAGAAGACTAATAGCACGTGTATTGATATTTCGACTTAAATTTTCACGGATCGATTGCAGCTGTTGTATTTTTCGTTCCATTTCATTCGGTTTATTGACGTTAAAATCATAAATACCGCCTATAAAACATAAATATTTTATAGATACACTACTTAAAAATTAAAAACAAATGCAATATGTAATTGAAATGTAAAAAGAAGATTACCAGCTTTCCCAAAATAAATTTTATTCTCTTCAATCCATTCATACTTCCGTGTAAGTTCTGAAACTTTTTCTTTACAATCTGTAGCAATATTTTTAATTGAATTAATTTCATGGTTTAGCTTTTTAATATCTAATTCTGCTTCTTTACTTTGTTTTATGATATCTTCTTTTCGTGTCATAAGCTTCTGCATATAAACATTTTGCTTATTAATAATGTCTTTTTGTTCTTTTATACCAGATTGTATACGTTTTACATTAGCTTTCACTTCATTTAATTCTTGTTCCAACACAGTTACTTTTTCTTTTACTACATTCAATTTTTCTTCAGATGCCACTAACTGTTCTTTCCCAGCTTCAATACTTTTCTGTAATTCTTTTATTTCCAACTTAAGCACTTCTGCTTCTTGTTCTCGTTTTTGCCATTCTTTACGGCTATTTTCAGCTTTTTTCTTTAATTTTTCTAATTCAGATTTGGCTTCCTTTAATTGTCTTTCACGAATATTACCAGCATCTTTCAATTGATGCTCCAGATTTTGAGCATGTGTAGTACTTTCCTTCTCATTTTTTTCTGCCACTGCCATTGTTTGCAAAAGTTGTTCGATACTTTTCTCCAAGGATTCAATCTGTAAAGAAATTATTAAGTAACTATTCATTCTTGTAAATTATATTTATTCTACATACCTCTTCTTTTATTTTATAATATTCTGTTTGTTCTAATCTTTGTTTCACCATGCCGATTTCGTAGTTCCGTAAATCGAACGTTTGTTTTAATGAAATGTATTTTTCAGCTACGCTGTTTATATTCATTAATGTAGACTCAACATTTTGAAGTGCTTGTTTTTTGAAGTTTAATTTATTTTGTACAGTTTTTAATTCGTCTAATTTCAAAAGAACTGATCCAGTTTTTAACGGTGCACCACCAGATAACGTACCAGCAGGATCAACAACATCTCCTTCTAAAGTAACACACTTTTTCAATATATTATCATGAAATGCTATCTTTTTAGCAGTTTCAATGTCTTTACAAATAAAGATTTGTCCAAAAATCCATGTCATAGCAGGTTTAGTTTCTGCTGGAAAATCTATGAGAGACAATGCTGGTTGAACATTTTCCACACCACCTATCTTCTGTGCTAAATTAATTAATTGATTATCCATAGGTCTTCCATTTACTTTATTCAAAGGAATAATAGTTACACGTCTTTGTAACTGACCATGTTGAAGTATTTTCTTGCTAGTAGTTTCTGTATCTACTATTACATTATATAACTGAAATTTTTAGGACTTATTAAGATATTAAATTTGAATATACGAGTATTACAAGTATTTATCAGCATAATAGTATTACTTAGAAAATAAATTTTATGTAAAAATCATTAAATACCTTCCCTCCTGCAGCTATATCTAAAGCATATGCTGCTTTTTTATCTTTTACTGTGATTAATTTACATACGACTCCTTTCACAGAATCATGTTTAAAATTAGAATCTGGTTTTTGATATTCAAATCTAATTTGAGGATATCTTGATTCAAAATGATCCACTTCTTCTTCCAATGTTAATACTTCGTTCCTTAGTGCACGTTTTTCTTCTTTAAGTCGTTCTACAGATCCATCTTTGTAATTTAATTTCTTTAATTCGTTTTCTAAATATTTTATTTCTTTTTCTTTGTTTTCAAGATCTTTAGTATATTTTTTGTATTCGTCTCCAGTATTTTTTAAATCTAGTTTCTTTTTCTTTAGTTGTTCTCTATTATGATTTAATGTCATTTCACATTGCTTACGTTGCGTTTGTGCTTCTGTTACATTTTGCTTGGCACTTATTAATTGCTGTTCCAGTGTTGCGTTTTCGCCATCTTGACTTTCTAACAAACCAGAACTAATTTTTTGGTACTTTTCTTGCGCTAGTAATACTGCCTTACAATCCTGTTCATCCGTCTCTTTTAATGTCCTAAAAAGATCTTCAACTTTGGCATATTCTTTCTGCTTTGATGTAAAAGCATTTTCATCATCAACTACGTTTGCTTTTAATTGTTCCATTTCTTTTTTGCCAGTTTTAATATCTTCTTTATTACTATTAATTTCAGCTGTCAATTTAAATTGTTTCTTTTCTGCTTCTTTTAATTCATTCTCCAAAGATTCTAATTGACCTCCTGCTTCCTATAAGAATAAGATAGATGAATAAAAAATGTAAAAAATGTAACAATACATTTTTATTTAAAATACATACTGCATCCCTTTTTTTAGCCATTTCATCTAATTCTTTCTCTATATTCTTAAGTTCTTCATCGCCAGCACTAATGCTATTTTTTTTATCTTCTATTTTATTTTTGACATTTTGTACATTCTCTTCTGCATTCTGACATTCACTTAAGGCTGTCACATATCTCCATGCCAAGTAAATTCTCTTGCAGTGGTCTAATTCTCTTTCTATACGTTGAAACTCAACATATTGTGTTTTTTCTTCTTTAAGTTTTGCTAGTTTTGGTCCTATCTCTTCTTTTAAAATCTAAAATAAAGTACTTTCATTCAATTACGTACTATTAAATTAGACAGACTTAATTGTTAGAATTAATCCATACATCATTTATTTCCTTTAGTTTACTATCTTTCTTTTCTATGGTTTTTAAAGCAGCTTCTTTCTTATTTTCATACATTCGAGTACCTGCAGCTTCTTCTATCATAGATAAAATTTCCATAGGCTTCATATTCAAAACTTTCGTAATTCTTCCTTGCATTATCAAAAAATGTGGATTATTTACATTTAATTGGACAGAACAAAACATATCTTGGACACGTTTATTTTGTACATTAGATCCATTGATTAAGTATTTATTTTTGCCACCAATTACAACTTGTCTTGTAACTGTTATCTCTTCATGATGTTCATATCCCATAGGTGATGAATTTCTATCTCTATTGTCAAATGTTATAGTAACACTAGCTTTCTTTATACCTGCTTGACCTGATTTATAAACTAAGTCTTGTAATGATGTTGCACGCACCTATCATAAAAGGATAAAAAATATTTTCATTCCTGTTAATTTAATACAAATATTAATGTCTGAGTAAAATTGTTTAAAGCATATTTATAATGTAACTACACGCAATTCGCATCACATTATTTTCAATAAAACTATAATTGTATTGAAAAGCAAGAGTACACTGAGGTTACAGTTAAAATATTTCATTAATAAAAAAAGGTAAAAAACAATGTGTCACCTGTCCAAGATTCGAAATTCCCAGAACAAAGCATATTGCATCGAGAATGTTTGATTTCCCGCTACCATTAAATCCTGTGATCGCGTTAAATTCTTTATCGAACCCATTTATTTCGATTCTTTTTCCATATGATTTAAATCCTTCCAATACCATAGACTTAATATACATTGTACAGTCAAGTAAATGTACTTGAAAATATCACTTCAATTGCACTTATCGCACTAAAGAAAACTATAAATTCAAATTGTGGACACTGACCGGTATAACACATCATTTAGGATAATATAGAGTGGGAACTTGGGAACAAGTAGCCATCTGCACCCACCGACATCTCTTCCATATTTGAGTTCCAAAATTCACTCAAAAATTTATCTATAAATCTCTCATTTAATTTTGTGGCTGTTGTTACAATTATCAATAATTTCGATTAATATTTTGTTCCAAAATATAGCGAATATGATTTATTATAAAATATAAAGTGAAAAGTCATTTTACGATCTAGAGTATTTTAGAATGACTTTCCTAACACGCACCCAACCCCTGGTATAAAATGTCAATGACGAGTTAGCATCTCGATCTAATTAAGTTTCGGTTTCAAACCACAACAAAACATTTTAGAATATTAAAAGAATATAATTTTATTTTTTAAATACTTTATTAGAGGGAAGGCGTGAAACTACAAAGAAAATAATTTCTTTATCACTAAAATAAAAGGTATCTTGAAAATTATTGAAATTAAAAATAGTGTAAAGGGTATTTTATAGAATCGGATATAAGATTACAATACAATTCAATAAATCAAAGTTCATATTATTTGCAGTATAATAATTTTTAATAATTGCAAATTTGAATTCTATTTGTGTTTATACATAATATATAGACCTTTTTAAATTATTGTATTATTAGGACCGCTATGAATATCCCACCAATTCAACAACCAGGAACAATTGGAGTAGGCCAAATGACACAGCCTGTAAATCCTCAGCTTCCTCAAAATCCACAACAAACGCAACAGCCACAGGTTCAGCAGCAACAGCAACAACAACAACAACAACAGCAAACTCAAGAAAAGCTTGACAATATTTCCAAAGTTAAATCATTAATTGGTCCATTAAGGGAATCATTAGCCATAGCTCTTAAAACTGCAGCACATACATTACATCAAAACAGTTTGGTAGATGTTGGATCTCTAAAGGGTGGTGTGGATCAGTCTGATCATCGATTCAATAAAAATATGGAAGAATTTTATTCAATTTGCGATCAGATAGAATTACACTTAAAGACTTCTATAGAATGTCTATCACAAAATTCTAGCTCTGTAAGGTACCTACCAGTATCTGTTATACCAACACGTACTGATACTGTTGGAGCTCAAGAAGGACCTGCTTTGACATATCCTCAGTTTTTGATGACTGTAAGAGCTCAAGTTTCATTTGTTCGTGAAGTTCATGATACTTTAGTTTCTGCTGCACAATCAATAGCATCAGGTGAATGAATGACTCTGTTAATAGGAAATTTATTATGATAAAAATAATAATAGTTAGTTACTAATTTATAATACTGTAAGTCCAATTTTTTATGTGTCTTCTTTTGTGCCTTGTCTTGTACAGTATAATGCAATAATGTATAGTTATACTGTTTTAATAAAATTCTAATTTATTTTATGTAAAAGAGATTTTTATTTTATCTTTTTCTACTATATATTTTTCTTTATTAATACATGTAAGATTCTTCATACTTCCATCTATAATAAGATATCAGTTCTGTGAATCATAACAAGTACATTATGTACGAACAATAAAACAAATCAGTAGTCATTCGATTTGTATGAACTCTTACTAGATGAACATACAATGGATGAACATGTTTACAATTATAAGAAGTAATGTCGAGACATTTGCATGAAAAAAAAGAGTACTAATATGAATATCATGAAATTTTAATTGTTCTATTCATTACTAAGTTCAACTGTATGAGACATAGAATTCTTGCACAATTTCCAATGCTTTCTACATACGTATATTTAAACATAAAAAACAAACAAATATCAGTATGTGGTCCCTAATGTATCCTTGCGTACAACAATATTGATTAGATATTCATTGGAATTAAAAGTATGATATTCAAATTAATGTTAATGTTAAGGTAAAGCAGAAATAATATATCAATACAAAGAAACTTTTGCAAGAATTTTATATATTATAAGATGTTAACTCGTCCTATTATTTTTAACCAAACTGTTTATTTCGATCAAACCACAACTGACTGAGAAATGAAATACATCGATCTGAACATAAACAGAAGCAGATAAAAAAGTATGAAAGCTGGAAGATAGTAAGAAATAGCGGATCAACACAGAAAGCCGCTTATCAGCCGTATGTTTTAGTAAGCACGTAGAAATAGGAAGGACATACCGGTAAAAGAGGAGGGGAGGAGAGGCGTGCAGGAAGCGCTACTGTCAGTTGGATTGGTGTTTTGTCGCGGCGCGCCGAGTGATCATTTGAAAAGGAAGGACCACCTCTGTTCACCATATTTGGCAAACTTTCCCTAATATGGTAACGTCTACTTCTAAATATGGCAGCCGGGGACGCCCTCTCGCTGATTCCTGTACCACTCCGCGCGATCTTTCAGCCGCAAATTTTGGGATATCAAATTCGCGCAAAACCGATTTAACGCCAGATCAAGGACCACAGTTGATCCGTTAATTTTTCTACGAAGAAATTTTTAAAGATCTTCGTCCAGGTGACTCTATCTCGATCGAGTGGACTAGTTTTTTATCGCGTGCGTGGCGCGTGGTGGGGGTAGCAGCTGCGCAGGAACGCACGAAGGCACCGCGCTAGCACGTAGGTCAAGTTACGATACTCTGCGCGCATTCAGTTCGCGGGGAGCGCTCGTACAGTGCGCGTTGTTGTCCCGTGTTCCTCTAGATGGTTGATCACGTGGGAAACATTGCGCCGAGTTTTCGCGATTCCGTGGCGGAGAAGGGCCGAGGGAAAGGGAATAAATGTGCGCGAGTCCGTAATGGACAACCCTAGCGGCGGAAGAGATAGTCGGTACGCAAGTCTTGGCTACAGCATGGGGATGATAGGCAGCGACGCTGGCTCGGAAATGTACGGCCGACCGTCCACCTCCCAACTTACAACTTCTCAAATAAGCCGCGGTGGCGCCACCATGATGGCAGCGGCGGCCGCTGCAGGCGCACCGAATGCCGGCGTGGGATCTGTACAGAGGGGTATCAAGAGGACCACTTCGGACGTCTGTTACGATGACAGTAACGCACGGCAGGCACTTTCGCAACAGCAGGCCATGTCAATGTCCACAGACTGTGTCCCCGATAATCTCGAGGAGTCATTTACGAGTTTGGGCCAGCCGAAAAAGTCACCCCCCTCGAACGGTAAGAAGACCAAAGGACGGGTCAAGATTAAAATGGAGTACATCGACAATAAACTACGGAGGTATACCACCTTCTCGAAGAGGAAAACCGGAATCATGAAGAAGGTTCGTATCCGACAAACCTGTCGACCTTATTTCTCTCGTTAATTAAAACGGTTGCCGCAAAAACAGTGTGTTGAATCCGTCGGGTATCGATGATCGATCGTGACGATCGATCGTTTCTTTTCGTGTGATCATTGAATCGGTCCTATATCGAACATGGTGTTTAAGTGCGTTCAAAATTGACGACAGATTAGAGATAAGAAAGTACATGACACAAATAGCAAATGTAAATAGTGTATTATGGTTGTGTGGTTATGCGTATTGCGCAAATCAAACGTAAGCCGATGAGTTTAGCGAGCGCGCGATTTATGAGTGACAACTGTGCTTTCGCTGTCGTATATATTTGTACGCCAGTAACTTAATCGTGTATTTTGGATTACCGCTAGAACTACTGACTACAAAAGTACATAATTTGAAATCAGAAAGATGAAAATGGTAAAATAAGAAAGTCATATGGTGATATATGAAAGAATACATAATATATTACAAAAGATCATAAAAAAATCCCTAGAAATGCAGCGTTGTAATCTATAAAATTACTACGAAAGATTACTAATTGATCATTTTGACAGCTTTGGTAGTTTTAGTATCAAAATACGCCCAAGAAAGCTATAGTACATTAGTCGTGATTTTATGATATAATTTTGTGATGAGCAATTGTTATATGACTCTTTTTACGAATCAACCGTACATATTTCTTGGTTCTCTAATCTTAATTATATATAATTTACATAAAAATAGTTAGCGAGGTCGTTTAACGATAATCAGTAAATAAATATACGTTTAAAGTTATAAATTACACGATTAAGTTACACGTCCGTCAGAAAATTTATGTGTGCCTTTTTCTTTTTGTTCAAGCTTCGCACACAGCAGAATCTATTCTGTAAACGGTTACGCATCTATATTGACATTAACGTTGTATTTTATATTTCAGGTAACGAACGCGTTGTAGCCACTACAAAATATCGTAAAAATTGCTTTTACGTCTTGTCACGTCAAACTTAATCTTTCGTCTAAAAAGGGCATTATTTTAATTTCCCGAAAATGACGTATCTATTTTTGTTTACCTTTTATCACTCGCTATAAATATAAACTTTTTATGAACAACGTATTCCTCGAGCAAATAATTTGAAAATAATCTGAAGTTGTTTTTTAAGTCAGACTTTTTGAATTTAACATTAATTTAATCATGTTACAGTTGTTTATCTGATCCAAACGGCGGAGTAGCTAAATCCGTAGAAGAACCTAAGGCAAATTGCATCTTTCATACAAATATAGAAAACCAAAGATAGATTGTTCCCCTTTTCTAAAGACGGATCTCTATAATTAGCTATGTTTTGACACGAAACTGACATAACTGCTTTATAACATTATTGGAAAACTGGAAACTTACGTTAAACTTAAAATAAACAGAGGCATTATGTAAGAGAAAGTACGAATTTAAATATTAGGCTGAATTCGTAGGCAGTGTTAAAAGAATTACGTATTGCTAAAAAAAAGTTCCCAATTTCTAACAGTTCTTAAAACGCTAAAATGTAAAATTTTAACGCACCGAATCAAATATTTTTCTTAAGCTTTCAATGTATGTATTTGTTATTTGTACGATATTTACATTATAATGATAATATTTACATTTTTTTAAATGATTTATCAATCATTAATATACAGAAAGTAATCGGAAAATAAGTCGCAGAACACGGTACAAATAAGAAAATTTTCTTAGTACAAAAATTGTAAATTTCTGGATCTTGTAAGCTGCAAATCAATCACCTAATCGAATTATCATAGTATTCTAGATAAAAAAATATAGAATTTTGCGTTACACATATGAAAATCGATAGATAGGTTCGATTTTAAAGAATATATAAATTACAAACGTTAAGTAAACAAAATACTTTCTTTGAGCGTAAACACGCAGCAACATTCTGATCTAAGTTAAAGACAACGATTTCATAACGTTCCGCTATGTTTATTCATTTTCATGATATGGTTGCGTTGCTCCCCCTCGACCGGTAGGTTTCTTGTTAGTAGGCTGAATTTTTATAATTTAGATTCAACTTAAATATACAATGGCGGGCCGTCAGTTTTCACTACAAAAAGAAAGAATTCCATCCGCACCACGCTAGTAAACGCTTCGGTAAACCTTGATAATTATTATGTCATTACAAGGTATAATCTCTCCAACATAAAGCGCTGAGTGCGCATATCGTTTTTTATTCGTGTGTGTTCGTTTAATTATTTAAAAGAACTGTATATTAATGATCGTGCAGGCGGTAATAATTTGCATAACACCGCTCTATAAAGATCGCTGAGTAGTAAGTACTTGTAATATACTGTTGATCGTTTAAGAGTCGAATGGAAAACATTGCTTTCGTTACTCGAGAATCTAAGTTTGCTACTTTATTTACATCCGCTCTTTGATTCTTTAGACAGATACTATTTTAATTAATTACGATATGAATTTTCAATTCAGCGAGTTAAATTTACGATACATTCGATCTTCAAACTTGTAGTTTCATCGAACGGGAAACACAAGTGTCTCACTGTTACACTGTTCTATCGTTCTCCAATTTCCTGGAAAAACTTTTCTTCGATTAAAATCCATCTCGCTTAAAAACGGCTAAAACCAGTATTCGATCAATGAAAATAGACAAAAACCAAAGTCCGAAAAGACGGAGGATAAAAGTGCAAAAAGAAGGAAAAATCTGGAGCGAAGCGTCGTTAATACGATCCGAAGAAGGAGCCCGGGACATCCCTAATTAATCGTTATCTCTGGTTGCAGGCGTACGAGCTGTCGACACTGACAGGTACACAGGTGATGCTGCTGGTAGCCAGCGAGACCGGGCATGTGTACACGTTCGCGACACGAAAGCTGCAGCCGATGATAACGAGCGAGGCCGGGAAGGCGTTGATCCAGACCTGTCTGAACAGCCCGGACCCTCCCGCCTCCGGTTCCTCCGGCGACCAGAGGATGTCCGCGACCGGGTTCGAGGAGACCGAACTGACCTACAACATAGCCGACGACGAGCAGAAAGTAAGGCAACTGGTGTATGGCTCGCCGCACGGTGGCTCGCTGCACGGCGGTTATCCTGGTGGCGGACCGACCGGAGGGCCTCCTGGCCATCCGCCACCCCCGCCGCCGCCACCGCCGCCGGGTTCGCAGCACGCGCCACCCTCGCACGCGCAGCACGCGCACTTGATTGCGCATGCACACGCGGCCTCGCCGAGCTCGCACCTGGTACCCTGTTCCAGTCCTGGGCCCATGTTAGCCGGTGGTCCCTATCAACAATCCTGTCCCTCGCCTCTGCCACCCCATCACGCCGCCTACCATCCTCACATGTCGCATTCGCATCCCCAACGGTAGTACTACCCTAGTTAGTACTTGAAACTATCGCTTGTCCTCCGACTCTTACCAGCTGTCCGTGTTCGATGCATCGCACACTCGCATCTGTTACATCGCCAGTCGCATTCGTCACGTCGTCGGTTGCATCCGTTGTATCCATCGCTGGCTACCGTGTTCGATTCGCGTATGATCTTCCATGATCAATGACTACGGAATATCGATACAGGGAAGAGGTACAGGGAGAAAAGAACGTAAGGTTGAACGCGTCCGTGGATATAGAGAGAAGATGCTCGATAAGAGTCGGTGTCCGCGGAGTTAGAAGACTACCGTCGCCGACACGAACCACCGGCGTAACCGCAATTATCCGCGTACGCTTATCGCGCACAACGTCTGTCGTCGATTGACAATTGTCGACTTCGAACGGCCGCTCCATGTTCGCGCGATACGCGCTACGAGATTTACTCGATGTTGGAGTGGATACGTAGACTTTGCAGATGGATATAAATTGGTTGAACGACAGTAGGTTTAAGGAACACGAAGATTATTGTGTTTTCCGTATATAGGCTCGAATGGTTTCGTTATACAGCTCAACTGGATTCCATGGGGGAACTTAATCGTTCTAGCGATTTCATTAGCAAGAAGCAGGATCGGTGAAGAATGAAACCAGGTTGTGGTCTTTCTTCCAACGATCCGTGCTTCGAGCCTGTAGAAATGCTTGCTAGGTTTCTTGAAGCTTCTCTTCTGTTTCCTAGTTACTTTTCACGGCGGCAAAGGGCTCCTCGAACAGACGCCTCGGCGTCGGTGCAATTCCGTCCATGGTGCGAGTACATCGCGTTCAAATTAGGTGCGCGGGAACGCGTTAAATTTTTCTTTCCACGGTGCTTTGATCGTTTTCGAGGCGTTTTAAAGAATAGACGTATTATCGTTACGATGGATTTATTATGTTGTGTTATGCTTCGTTATATCGAGAACGCGTCGTTCGATGGACGTAAAATCGTACGTCGTTTGCAAGCTGAATAACGAATCAGCGTGACGAAGGAAGTTCCGGACGACATCCGACTTTCTTTTCCGGACGATGAATATCGAAATTCTCGATGAGGCGCATCACATCCGGTGTCAATGAAAGTACGGTTATTTTCTTTTCGTGTGTGTGTGCGTGTAGGGAGGAGAGTAGCATCTCGTACGAAGCGCGAATGACGTTAGTTACGATCCTAGAGATTAATATGCCGAACACCCGGCACGTTCACGCTTAATTTGACGTAAATCTCAAGGAAGTGAAGTTTCGTTTGATTAAAACTCTGCTACGTCATTTGGATCATCGATAGTATTTTTCTATCTTTAAAAATTGTTTAAGTTTGAGAAAAATATGAAAGAATGTTTATTGATATTTACGCGATGACTATCGTTTTAATTTCATACGAAGATTCCCTTTAAGAACGTTTTTATTTATAAAATTTTATTGAAATTCGAAACATAAAACTTTGAAGATCGTAGCCGGACTAATAATTAGAAAAGTTGGCTCAATGTTATGATCGTGTTTAACGTATTCAATCTTCCGTAAGAAATAGTTTTCTATATAATTTAATATCGATTACAAGCTGTTAACTATTTTCTTGGCAAAAACTTGAAACGAAATTAAACGTCTCTCTATCAGGTCGTTTCATAAATCTTTCTCTTTTCCAATTCAAATAAATCTTTATTTCAATGAAATCATCGATTTTCCGTGCATTCGATATGCCGGTTTATCATAAATATATTTGCATAATTTCCCGTCGTTTCTGAATTAATTTACCGATAAATCTCTCGACAAATCCGTTTCTCATGATACGTCAATGCGAAGGCTTATGAAACGACCGAGTAGAACGCTAACAGCGAGAAAATAGCTCGCATAATTGCGTGCCAGGTGCACTAAAAAGATTTAACCAAATCAGTCGACGAGGTAAAATCGAGACTACTTATGGTAACGTGCGCTCGCGCGCACGCTTCGAGATCCTAGTACAGTTGTTAACGACAATCAGAACGATGTTTTGCCACGGCTGGCTCGCTGGGAAGAGTTTCAGGCAATTAACTCTTCTTTCGACTCGGTATCGCAAGTAGAAGGCTTCTAAGGACACCTGTCATCCTCAGGATAGGCTCGAACAGTACTTAAAATAGCAGCTTTTCGGTACTTAATACATTAAGAACTATTACCGTTCGATTATTATTCGTTGTTTCAAGGTATAATAAATATGTTATATTGATAGGCTCAGGGAGCAGTGCTTTCTTCAAGTTTAATTTAAATTTAAGGGCTCGTAATAAAAACAACCCTTGTCCATGCGTGATTATCTCTATCCAGGAAAGCAAAAGAATAGTTTAACATTTGTAATTTCTGGTCGATACATTTCATTTTTGCTATATAAAATATTCTATGAGCCTACCAGTAATATTCGCTGATGATATTCAATAAAATTATAACGTTGTGGACTACGCGATAAAAGTTTTTATAGAACCGGTTAATTTTCATTCGATGACAAGTCACGATCACTTTTTAGATAATTTTTTATAACATCGATTCCATCATAATGTGAACGTAGCTGGTTACTAGAAATACATTGTTGTCTAAAAGATTGAAAGATTTTACAAGAGTCGGTTTTGTTATGAGTCCCGCGATTGATCGACGCGACATATTCTTGGAAATCAATCGTGATCGAGCGACGCTTGTCGTTAACCGAGGCGTGCGATGGTGTTTTCAATGAAAACCGATCGGAGCGCAAGAAAACGTACGGTGTTCCGTTTCCAACGTATAAATCTAGTCCAGTCGACGCGTACTGTAAATGTATACGAGATTTACGTCCACGTTGTTTTAATCTACCCGAGTGAACAACGACGAAGATGATCGATGAATTTTTCCGAACGATCGTCAACGAAATCGACCGTCCTCTTGCTCTCGACAGTTCGAGTTTAAAGAAACAATTGAAATCATGGAATTTACGATTTTTATAAATACGTTAATTGATACATAGTTTTATAGAAATATCCATTATAATATTCGTAGAGCAAAGGTTTGCTCTATAATTTTAATAATTAAGTATCGAGTAAGATATCTTGTAATTTGCGTGAATTTGATAATTTCGCTTGTTTCACAATTTAAAGACCGTAAAACACCGATTCATAAAAAGACAACGATCTCGATAGAGATGTTCGGAATACTAGAAACGGATGAAAACTTTAGCTAAAATCATTTTCGTTTTTCTTTTTCTTTTCTTTTTTTTTTTTTCTTTTTTATGATGCTCGTGATACGAAAACGAGGTTAAAGAGTAAGGCATTAGGGAATTCAGAAAATAGACAATTTTAATGGCTGGATCTATACGTTAATCAAAGTCCAAAGACTTTTTTCTACGATACGTGGTTCGTTCGAGTCGTACTTCTTTGTGAAACGAACGAAACTCGTAGAAAGACACGTATCGATGGAAATTTTCGTTTATCAAAACGAGAATGGAGAGGCAGTTCTTAATCGTGCACTTAGGATAGTAACTCATGTGATGAATTACTCGAGGAGCCGTGTATTATATATATATATACGTATATATATATATATATATAATCTTCTCTTCTTTCTATTTTGATCGTATTTATATCTTTTACAACGATAGAATCTCTCTTATTTATTTAAAGATCTGTATATACGTTGTAAGTTGATCGATCGTTGCCGAGCAACGAGAATCAAATGGAACTGAGGCGAACCGCGATTTGACAATCGAAAAATAAATTTCGATCATTCGTATTTAACTCCGTGATAGTATTTAACGATGTCGATAGTATTTAACGATCTGCTCAAAAGTAATTGAAGAATCGTCCATCCGGATGACAATCCTCTCGCAAAGGGAGTCAAACGTTGCGAAACTCGGAGAATGAGTTTAACAATGACTACGAGCATCGTTATTTCATCCTCGACATTCGATTTATTCGGACGCATAACCGAGAATGGCCGTATTCTCTTAATTGTTTCGAGCAGTGGTATCCATTTTACCGGTGTAGAAAAACGATCGTAGAAAGTACGATTCCCAATTAGCGTTTCGCTGGCTCCCTTCAGTTCCAAATCGCTCGATCGTACTTTTATATTGTAACAAACATCGTACCTAGTAGTTGGTGGGATTTGGCGAGGCCGGAATCAAAGGAAAAATCGAATCGTCCGAGCGTTCCCTTTTTTTCCCCTCCCATCAAATATCCTTATCGAGGCATCCATTATTTTTTTCAAATACTCATGTCGTTCGGGTCGAGACGTTTCGCCTTTCGTTCCCCGGGACGAAACGCAAAAAAAAAAAGCCAACGGAGAAACGAGAAATCGTAGTACGTGGGTGCGAGTCCGAGCCAGTAGACCCGGCGGTGCACGCTTGGCATTGTTGCGCATTGAATATATATATATATACATCATACATACATGTGTATATATATATATATATATATATCTATACATATATATATATAGATATTGTTGTGTGCATCGTACATTGTTCCGTAATGTGTTTGTACTGAAAGTGGCATGTGTAGTATTTGTTTGTTTTTTTTCTCTTTCGTAGATTAAGTAGCTAGTATTTAAAATACCTTGTTAATTTAAATTCCCAGGCGAGCCCCGCCTGTTCTCCATTTCCCCCCCTCTTCCGTTTCCCTTTCCCTTAAGTTTCTTCCACAAGTAGAGAAAACCTCGATTCTCCTCCCTCTTCACACAATATGCATGTTTACGTGTGTGTGTGTACGTGTGGTGTGTTGTTTTCTCTTCTTCTCTCCCCCCTTTTTTTTTTTTTTTTGTATCGCTTAAAATATTTTTGGAAAAAAAAAGAAGACCAGATACATATAAATATATATAAATATATAAATATAGAGGGTAGATAGGTAAAATAGATAAACGTTTATACGTCGGAAGAAAGGAAGGTGAAAACGCGAAAGAAAACGTAAAACGAATAAGCACACGAGAGCATTACGTGCAGGCGCAAAAGTAAGGGAGATTAAACGTGAGAAGAAAAAAATATGGATGAGAAAAAAGAAAAGAAAAAAAAAAAAGAAAGAAAGAAAAATCGCAAATCCGAATAGAAATGTAATTTATCCGCGGTCTCTCCCGTCGACGCACAAAGTACAAATAATATAATTAACTTTACGATTATACGATAATCCTGAACGCAACACGGTAATCACGAAATGTACGGCTGGCGTGCCTTAGTTTTTATGTATCACATGTGTAAATAGTGTACTGTAAAATACTGTGATAATATTTATATTACACGTACGTATTATATTGTTTCGCTTAATAATACGGTCCCATGACAGTGTTGGTCGTCGTTTCGTCAAACGATACAGTTAACCGATATACACACGAACGCCAACAATTATCGGCACAAGGTGCCAGTCGTTTGCGAACAGGTAGGTATGAAAAAAAACCCGCCTGTTTTAGCGAAGATACCGTTCGATCGACCATTTGATACATAATTCGTACCTTTTATTCTACATCCTGTTTGCCGCGCGGATCACCACGTTGATAACGATCACGAAGACGATGAAGAAACGTGCAAAACGAAAGAAAGGAATTTCTGTACGATTAGGTAATAGTTTCGCGTGAAACGTTAAACTAGTTGCGTCGAGATGATTACAGAAACTAGCCTCGATCAAAGAGGGGTATTAACACGATCGAATCACTTTTAACTTGATTTCTTTTAGCGATTAGCGGCATTGTTATTTAAACGAAGAATGAGAAAGTAAGACATTTTAAAAATGTGTCTCTTTATATTAATTTTATGTTGGATTTTGTTGTTGCTTTATCGACGAGATCGTATCGACGCTTTTTTACTTTTCGTCTGTGCGTGAATATAATTCTCGCGATTAGCCTAAACGAGTTGCTACATTTAACTTAATGGTACTTGTTGTCTTATGTAGTTTGAAAAACCACTTCACTTTTGTCTTGTAAATAACGTAGAAAACAGCGGTATCATTCGTAAACGGATGAAGAATAATTATTAACGCGATAAGACTCCTGTTACTCCTTAAGACGATTTTTATTTTCTCTCTTTTAAAGAATTAACGTAAAATTTCGTATATGTAATTATCGAAGAACAATAATCAGCCCTTGATGCGATAGATAATGCAGGGGAAAAACCAGTTATGTTAAGAATTAGAACCAACGAGATGCGTTAAATTATACAAGATTAAATAATAATTCTATCTACGTTGCGATCATTATTGTAAAGAAAGAATATTCCGATCCGCTTGAGAATAAGACACCGATCAACAGTATTCCATTTTGCCAATCATCCTTTCAACATAACTCACAAGGTAGGTCTGCTTCTCGATACGCACGGATTATTCAAATTTAACGATTCTCTTTAAAAAATCGTATCTCCTGAACTTTCCTATACATTGCTTTAACGTTTCACTCTTTCAGACACAAATGTCCCAACGTAATTTCAAAAGAAAGATAAAGAAGAAGCAAATTAATTCTCTTAAGGTGAAAGATGAAATTCTCTTTCATCTTTCACATCCCTTTCTCGGACTTGAAACAATCTTCCGCCTAAAAATTTCCATATAAGGATTAAGAAAAAAAAGGACATGTTGAATCTTGAATGTAACAAGTCTGAAAGAGTTGAAGACGATATTTCTGCAAGCCTGCGCGAATAAACGCTAAGCTAATAAATAAAAAGAGACGCAAAAACCTAGGACGCGCTAAACACCCCATTAGTACGTAAAAGAAACCGGATCGAAACTTTGTCCACCGTAATGACAACGAAAAAGAAAAAAAGAAAAGAAAAAGGAACGTTGAAAAGCTCTCTCCCTTGACGGTGGTTTGATACGGGGCACGTTTACGGCGGGGGTTTGAAGCCACGATTTACGATCTAACGACTTAACGATTATGATGCATTTCGCTAAGAGGGCACCCTGGTGGATCGCGGCCACGAGGAAACGACGAAGACAACAGGCGGCTCTCCTGGTGGCTGGCAGGGCGAAAAAGAGAAGGGCAGAAACAGGTGGGGAGTAATCGGATGGAAGGGAAAAGAGAAAGAAGGCGGGGGAAGAGAGGGAGAGAGCAAGAAAGAGGGAGAAAAAGAGAGAGAAGGTATGGAAGGTGGAAGCAGAATACCTTATACGGTCACCTTTGTCAAAGCCTGGTTGTCGCCATATACAGGCAATGTTCGCGATGGCAGATACTTATATAGAGTCCAACTTAAGAATCAGGAATGCCGGTTTTTGTCGCGCCTTCTATACACACCCGTGGTAATGGGGGGTACAAATACGACTCGGAAGTGATCGTCGACACAACGCCTGCTGCACGCGGACGAGGGTCGCGAAACCAGCCCTCCTGGCACTTTTGGAAATCCTCCACGAACCGTCACGAAATCACGGCCACCAGCCTTCCGAGCTTGCGACTTAAGAACGATTTGATGCTTCACGGAAGTTGAGACACTCTTAGCTTCCGTGTTTCATGCATGGAATGTGATTTGACTCTCGAATTTTTGCGTGAGAGTGTTTTAGCTTCGACGTCGATCGAAGGGACAATTGCGAGCTGTTCGATCGATGATTCGATTAATTTAGACTTTTTGAATTTTATACGTACGTTCATATCAAATTGTAAATATGTCTTGTTTCTTTTTTTTTTTTTTTTTTATTAATAAGTGGCTTTTGAAGATAAAGTTTGTTATTTTTTAAAGACGCTTTTTGGCCTCCGATTTTGCTACTCGTAAGTGATAAATGATATATTTCACCGCAGACATAATTGAAGTCTTTGGTGAATGACTGGTTGGAAAGTGGAGCAGTCTAATTAATTGACTCGGTTTCAACTATTTTTGGAATGTTGAACCCTTACAGCGCACTCGAGATCCCTTTCCTTGCTCCTTATTTTTCCGAGGCTAAAGGACGTTTCATTTTTTTGACCGTATACGTTTCTGGGAAACATCTGTTTCTTTGGTATATCAGTTTTCTTCTAGAAAACAACGGACGTGATCGAGTTGCTCGATCAGTTACCGATTCGAAAGTACAGTACTTCAATTAACTCGAATTATTTTCGACATTCTAAATCTTCCAAACTACACGGACGTCCATGGCAGATTACATCGTACTTAAAATCAGTATCACTAAATCGTTTCATGTAGTACATTCTACCGTAGTACAAATTTACTACTGACTTACGATTAACCAAAAATAAATACAGCTGATCAACAACGTCGTGACGAAACCGTTAATAAAAACTTCTATTCCTATCGCTACGGTAAAACCCGATTTGTCCGAGTTCTGGCGAAAAACATGGAATTCATCGATGCTTCCCATTGCCTGAGATTTCTTCTAACTTCCGACATCAATAATATTAAAAATTCACGTTCTCAAATAAATGCACGTAACTGGCAAATGTTCATGAACGAAACTAAGATTCAATCGGATTCAGGAGGACGATAATTTACAAACCAAAATATGGAGATTCGTATGAACGAGAATTCGGTTGTCCAGGAACCAAGATTCCGAATAGAATTCCACTATAATACGAAATCGTTGAAACTATCTTCCGCAACGAAACAAGCAACCGCGAACGGAATAGTTCGCCAAATCGGTGCTTCCCTGGCAGTCGAAAGACGGGCACTTCCTAATTCACTGGAAGAGCATCGGTTCCTTACTCTCGACTGGTCGATTTGCTTTCTCTCGAACGCGACCGCCGGTCGACACGTGTATACACACACGCGTCCTAACGAACGAGTCGAAATGCATGTATAAAACGCACAGGTTTAGCGCACAAACGGTTAAGCCTAGGGGAAAAAAAGCTATCCGTCGGTGGTGGCGGTATGACCGGGGGAGAGAAAGTCACCCGGGGAAACCGTAGTCCTGCGTAAATTTGTGAGAATCTGCCGTGGAAGCGCGGTACGAGTTGAGGCCGCGCGGATGGCCATATAAGGCGCGCGAACAAGCTCGCGCATCTCTCCCTGCTAGGTAGGTAGGTAGGTAAGTTGGTTCGTTGGTTGTTTCGTTGGTTGCTTAGTTGCTTGGTAGGCTCCACTTGATTGATTGGTTAGTTGCCCGTTTGATTGGCTCGCCGATATTATTACAGAGGCGTTATCTACGATTTACAGGCTACGAATCGTGCCGCGATGCTTCTCCTCTCTTCTGGCTTGTTTTCTGCTTGTCGCCGCATTGCTCGTTAGGCATCCGGAATTTACGGACCCGATACAGATCGTACGTCATCGTGATATCGTTTTCACGACAACGTCGTGAAGCTTTGGCCGGTACCGGTCGATGAAACGATCGATTCTGACGATAGTTCAACTTTGATTTTCGTTCGTTTACTGTAACAGAAGTTTCGAACGTTGGGCAAAGAGAAGAATGTCGGGTTTTTAATTAATTTGCGTCGATTAATTGCAGGCACATCCTATGTTAGGCATATGAATTGTAGGCAGAATTCTAGGAGTAGTGGTTTGTAGAACGAGGCAAGAACCTTGTAACGATGATTCATAAATTTTGTAGCAGGGCGACACGTTCTTGAGAACTTTAATGTATGCAAACAAAATTAAAATCTGATTCACGCTGGCTTCTGTTTTTTTTTCTCTTCCTATTTGTTATTCTCTCATCGATTTTATCTTCGTACGAATTAACCAGAATTATCCTCAGGACTCGTAAATAACGTTTTTATTTCAAATACGATCAATGTACGCACACCATTTGTACCAATAAATTTCGTTTCATTGTTTCAGGAAGACGGCACTTCACCTAGATCGGACGTTTGCGCGAACGAAAGCGACGGAGACACCAGCGATGGCGATTCTCCTGTCTCAAAGGATCTCTCAAAAAATCACTCAGGTAAACGTACATACCAAAAACTATCTACCTAGAGAAACATCCTGCGTATTTCCATCCCAAGCGAATGAAACTTTTCTCGTCGTACATTTTCAGAAGGAACTAAAGACAATTTACACAGAACACCATGTATGCTCTCGAATAAAGGATTTATTAACGACAAAAGTTCCGTACGTGGAGTATCCTCGCCAACTTTTCCATCCAAGTAGTGGCTGTCTAGTCGAACGTGGATGCTTCCCAAGCGTGGTTTCCTCCCTTCCGTCGTGCTAGAACAATTTCACCTGTCCGTTCCGCGATTCTCGGCCCGTGCCACGCCGAGTACGAAAGACAATCGTACAGCTGCGCATACGTGGCGAGTAATTAACGAATTTCCCCGTGGGCGTAGCAGGAGTCGCGAGTCGCGGACTAAGTAGCAAGCGGTAAAAGCCGTGGCGTGGAAAATCGTTAGAGCCAGGCCGTAGGTAGTCGAGCAAAGGCAAACGTGTACAATCCAATCAGTCAGGTAGGTCGGTAGACAGAGAAAGGGATAGAAACGGATAGAACGAAGAGAGAGAGCAGGAGAGGAGAGTTTGGCGGAGAGGAGAGGAGAGAAACGTCGGAGAACGAGAGAATGGTATCACAGAAGAGGTAAAACGTATATGATGCGTACGCGCGCGCGATCGCGTGTGAGCGAGCGAGAAAAGAGGGGAAAAGAGAGGGAGAAGATAAAGGAAAGAGGACACTTAAAATGCGAAAAGTGTGCGAGCGATGACGAGGTTATCCGTGTAGGGGAGTACATAAGGAGTTGTACGGGCCGCGATGACCAAACTAAGACAACGACGCGCTGCCTAACTGGGAAGTAAGATCCGGTCGAAAGCCGCGCTCCGATGCAGGTGTACACATAAATATCGATGCTAATATATGGAGTGGATGCCATCCGACTTACCGATCGCATGACGTACGTTTTTTTTCGCCTTTCCATTGTTCCCCGCGGCACAAACAGTCTCCCCGCCAGAATTTTGATAACTCGCCACGCGTTCATATCTCCGACCGACACGATCCGCGTCCCGCCGATCTTTTACCCTCCGATCGAAACTCGATCGTCCCTTCGAATTTCTTTCTCTTTTACGATTTTCATTTGCTACTTCACCGTTCTGACGATTTTCCTAAATTCTTCGCTTTCATTTACTTTGGATATCGACCGATTAGTTGATCCAGAGTAAAGGACGAAGATAGATTTCGATGGAACATCTATTGGTGATCGTTTCGTACATCTGTAAAAAATATTCACATTGATATAGAATCTGTTAGATGTAAAATTACTTACGACGATCGGTTTTCGTTTTATAAGACCTTATGAGAAGATAATTTTCGTTAAAGTAGGTAAAAACTATAATATATTTATCTATCGATGTATGCAACAAGAATGATTGCTGTATAATAAAGTGTAGATATTTGAATAGATAAGAAGAACCAGGTCCAATTACACAATTTTACTATTTCAGAGTAAACATTACTCTCTGTTAATCTCTGCTTTATCGAATTTCCTCTGAAACGGTTCTTGTATTAGTTTCCTTGGTACATAGTACGTCAACTTTATAGTTTATTTTAATATAAGTGGTGCTTTTACAAGATATCTGAAGATTTTCAAACGAGTAATTGTAAAATACGAAAGAGACAGATGTTGAATATAAAAGTTCATTAATCTATATTTCTAAAAATCTAATAACGTTTTGTGTGCATCACTGTTTTATGTCATATTAATGATTATGTCATTGCTTTATATCATCCTTCGTATCACGTCGATTACGTAAATATATATTTTTAGCGGTGTTTTCGATCTACGACCGATCGATTTAAGTAGTGAAAGAAACCCAAAAAGCAGACGGTTATGAGTGAATCCGTTATACCGCCTCGCTCCGTTCTCTTCCTCTTCATAAACTCTAATAAAAAAAGTATGTGATGCCAAAAATCATTAACTGTACATTTAAAAACGTCCATTTACTAATTCTAACCACTCGTCCACCCATTAAGTCCAATATCAACCCTATTGCGGCCAATCGGATGCCTGTTTCTATATTTCTCTTAACAGAGTTTTCATTTTTCGTTCTTTAAATATCTTCACATCGAAATTTACAAGAAAGTTTTAAATATCGAAGCCTCGAGCTTACTTGTACGCGCGTTAATTAACCGTGGAATTTAGATTGCCTACAATAAGGGTTGAATCACATCGTTATCGATAAACATTTATTCGCCACAAAATGACTAATCGATCATCATCATGTCATTTCTCATGAAAACGGCGGTGATTCTGCGCAGGTATAATGTACCAGATGCCACAGACAGTAATTTACTCGCCGACTCCGGGGGTTCTACTCGGTATCGGGCAAAACGGCCAGCCGGTGCAAATCTCTCAAGAAGGAGGTGAGAAACCATGATCATCCCCTGGAATCGATCTCCCCCCCAAAAAAACACACACATCCAGCCATCCTTCCGATAGCCGAGCGTTACGAAATGAAACGAAAACCCAGATGGATACCGGCACCTTGCTCTTGCGACAGACGTTTACCCGACGCGAAACGCGTGCCCGTCCTTCTTCCTGTTTCCCCCAAGTAGAGGTTTTTTGGCATTGTTTCGCAGGCACGGTAGCCCCGGTTAACTCGACGCAGAGTAATCAGCCGTTCATCACGATACCGCTGAACGTCGCGATGAGTGCCGCCGGCTTGTCGCTTCCGGTTACATCCAGGATGAATCTGTCGCCGTCGCCGCGATCACCAACGACATCGGCCACGTCCAGCTGCGAGCTACCATCGGACCTGAGCAAAGATCGTGAGTGATATATCGCGGATCGAGCCCCGATTAAGAAAAAACCCTCCCCGAAGCTTGTCGCTCGACGATGCAACAAAAGGCTTGACCCGACGAGATTGGACGGGCCATCTTTTTTCCAACGATCGTTTCGGTTCACCAAAGAAGGTCGGAGCGAACCGTGACGCATACAGAAACTCGGAAATCTCGCGCGGAACATTTTCTCTTCAGCGACGCGTCGGGATGACCTGTTTCGATCGTACGCCCGAGCCGAATTGATCCGACGATCGAAATGGACGCGTTCTCTGCAATGCTATCGATACATACAGATAGAATTTGCTGCTTATCGTGTACGATCGACTGATTTGTATTTTGCAAGATGATGGATTTTGTCGAGATCTCCTTTGCGCTCGCGATCTAGCCGGTCGCGACGGTAACGCGTTGCAACGCGGAGGTGCTTGTCATTGGTCGAGGATATTCGTTTGATGAAATTTTGCGAAATTATCGGTACTGTGTTGTATTTTATAGAGGATTGTATAAAACCAGAGAACGAATCAAATTGCAACGATGAATACGTCGAGAGTAAGGGTGGCAAATTTGGATGGATCTTTGCGTACGATATTATGTGCGTAAATTAGCATTGACCGATGATTGGTTGTGGTATGAAATTATCAATGCGCATTGGTATAGTTTTTGTTGATACTGGACTTTGTTAGCCGGCGTTTAATCGATATTCGTACAATACTAGTCGAAGGTTTTACCCAATAACCGTTCCACGAATTAATTGTTTACACTGTCTTCGTAGAATTCGCTGCTTTTCGAGCTATTATTTAACGTTTCGTAAATTACTTAATAGAGAGGAAAGGAATTCGATATTTTTTCGACGTTAAACGTTATATAGGAATATTTGAAGATTCGTGGGACTGGTGAGTCGAATGAGACGCATTCGAGTGCAGTAATTTGATAATAACAGAAAAATGAGCAAGTAATAATAAAATATCGAAATTTTAGCGATACATTTTATGTATCACGTGTGTTATGTACTATAATTGTATATATATCAACGATCTGAAGCTTGTAATTTTTAACGTTCTCCTCTTTAGCAACGTAAATCATCACGAAACGATTACAGAACTTGTAGGTTTATAGCTCGAAGCGGTACACCATTCGACTGCGGCGATTTGTTCGCAATTCTCATCTTAGGAAACGCAAATTCATATGGTTGTTCGCGAATTATTTGAAAGAGAAGGGAGATAACTGAAGAGAGATATCGAGGATCGATGAATCGTGTGGCGATGATGACTTCTCAATCATACAGGGTGCTTCTAAAAATAATCTATAAGCTAGCGTTATCGTTTTTTTTGAACTATAGAGAAGAAAATATTCGATATATTTTCTAACACGGAAGTGCGATTAACCAAAGACCTTTTTGGTTTATCCGAATTGTATTATTTATTAGCTTACCCGGATAATGATTCCTCGAGAAACAACGACGTGTTCGCGGTGTTACCGAAACATAGAAATTACGCAAATTCCTCGTGAATCAGTCACAGAATGTAAAAGGCAATAATAGCGTCTCGAGTTCGATGATCGGCTGATCGGATTAATTAACCGAACCGTTAAATTGGTCGGTGATAATGTTGGCAATCGTAACCGTTCGTTTATACGATCATGATGTTTAATCATTAACCGTAAAATAGTGATAAGCACGCGTCATTATCAGCCAAATTGTTTCAACAGTATTTTTACTCACACAGTAAGCTCTATTTTACACGATATGGAAATAAATTATCAGCTTGTGATAGACAACACGCGAAAAGCTTGTATTTTCTTACAACGCACCTATGATTTTTACACGGATAGTACTATCGACACGCGCGAGGAACATTGTCAAACTTACCAAATGAATTTCTTTCGTTTTTCCTTTGCTTCATTAAACAATTTTAAAGACGTAACGCTTTCTTTTAATGCGAATTTATTTTGCTTCTCTAAATTTCATCGATATTATTTGGGATAAACGTTATTAGGTCATGAAAGTATTCTGGAATGGTACCTGCTTATTGAAAAGAAATTAGGAAGAGCGTAGTTTAGAAAAGAAGCAAAATGATGATGTACTTTTTTTAAAAATTATCGAGCTTTTTATGTATTTTATATATTTATGTCTAATCGATATTATTTGATAGTGCCTTCTTAGAGAATTAAAAGATGTTGGAAAAACTTCGAGAAAAAACATTAATATTACACTTATAAGTACTATGTGCTCCTTAGAATGAATTTTTTAAACTTAATGCAAATGTATTACGAATTTTATTAACTTTTCTCATTAGGTAATGCTAGTCAAAAGATTGTATTATACCTAGTCATTGAAATGTGCAATGAAACATAAACAAGCATTTAATTTTTGTACCGTAACATTGCTCGAAGCAGCTGCAGAATGTAATAAAATTACTTAATGAGAATTAAGAAACTAAAGTATAAAATCTGATAAAAATTTAAATAAAACTCTAAATTGAAAGAACCAATCGCGGAACTTTTAACAATCTGTTTCGATAGAAATTTATATCATAAATGAAATATCCTATCACCTGTACATTGTATAAAATTATCCTAACATTGTTTTGAGCAGTGAATACAGTGTTGTATGGATTGCCATAAGAATAAGAGATTTATAATATGAACGATAGTACGATCCGTGGGATAATGCGAAAGATTCTTATGCCAAAATCCATACATTCTCGTCCAAAAGGGAATACCGTTGTATCATGCATTTATCATAAATATCTTGAAAACATCAAATTCCACTTTATATATCTTTCCAAATTTTCGACACTGGCCTGTTCCAACGAATTACATGACAGAATTCAGGCATTTCTTTTATTATTTCATCTTGTTATTGATTAAAATAATCTTACGTAAAATAGTGGAAGTTCGATTTCGTTTCATTTTATAGCTTTCTTGATAAAATAAATATACTTCATATACAGTAGTACGTAACTCGTTTTTAAAAATGTTTCGCTAAACTTCGTTCTTAAATACTTTGGTTTTGTTGTAAATAAATAATACGCGAATCTTGTATAGTAAAAATTCATAAAACAAATACTCGCGGTTTTACGAATACCAAATTGATCTTTTCTCATCCTGCGAATCAGCGACAGCAACCGAAAGTTCTATTTTAACTTCGTTAGATAGTTTTTGATATTGAAAAATGACTCCTGTTATTCCATGAGAATGATAGAAATTACTTACAACCTTCGTGCTTCCACGTGCAATAATTACATCGATAACTACCGTAAACAATTTTCTCCTATAATAAGGAATATCGACAAAGATAAGGTACACAGCTCTCTGAAAATTAAACATACGTACACATGATGCACATCGACCTATTCAAATGCGAATGGAATTCACCTTAATCTCGCGTTATGTAAATTAAAGTCGAAATGAAACAGCAAAAACGAGAAAATTCAAACGATAATTTCTGCATTCTGTTATCGCACAAATGCACACATACTTTTTAATACCGCACCATGCAATATTACAAGATAATTATAGTTCGTAAAACGCATGCTACTCGGGAGTGATTTTATGATCACATATGAAAATAATATTTACAACAACTAAGGTATTTATAAATCGTTCACGAGGCAAATATGGTAAAATAATAATGGGACGAAACAATTCGAGCGTTATAACTTGTGTGTACACGTGTAATTATGATGGAACTTTATCGAAGTGCTAAAGGAAGATGGAATAATGTTTGAATGAAGGAACACGAGAAATGCGTTTGTGAACTATCTATTTTACTTTCGAAAATTTTACTTCGTTTTTGTGCGTTATTGTTATCTACGCTTAACGAGTGTTCTTTACTTTCTTCGTCGTTTATATTTCTTTACATTCGATGCAGTAAAATTAGAAAATTTTACGATAGTATAAGAATCATTGGTTTTCGTGAAATTTTATGTTTCGGATGTAAAGACGAGCAATTAATTTCTAAAAAATGAAGAGTAACACGCGAATGATGTCTTATGAAGCTCATAAGTGCAGTACCTCGAAAAATTCGATGGCCATGGCTCGAGCTTAATGTTTGTATAATAATAGAGAAATTCGTATGTTCAGCATGCCCGTTGGGAATCCAAATTCTCGACCATCGTCGACGAATGACAAATTTAAATGCGTTCTATTTTATATACAATTTATATATACATATCTATGTAATATACGCTGCGAGGGTTGTTTAAATTTTTCTGGGATTTTATAATTTTCTTATGAATAAAGACATTTGAAGAATATTACAGGTATTTTATATAATTTTCATTACATAATTTTATAAAATATCAGTGAAAAATTTTGAATTTCTCAAGTATCTATATCAGAGATTATTCAATATTTAAAGTAAATTACAGCTTATTCCAGTTTTTCCAATCCTTATATCTCTGTCAATAATCTAAAGATATTTTTCCTGTTCTTACAAATTCACCGAAACATAATCGTTAATTCGTGATAAATAAACGTTGAACTTAAAGATTTCTTATATAACAAAAGTCTCGTACACTTATCATAATAATTTTACTAGTGGATAATAAAATGTTTAAAAAATATTACATAGAAAACTTTGATATTTCCATGTATGTGTATGATTTACATAAAATGGTAATATTACAAAGATCATTCAGTGACTCAACCAATCTATTATACATAAAGGAAGTGAAAGAACTCCTGAAATGTCAGAAAAATATATCTATGGTAAAAAATCGAACCAAATCATTGATTATGTAAGAAATAATTATATTCATAACAATCGCAATCATACTATAAATAAAATTCCAACAACCCTCGGCTATACATGAATTGCAATGTTTTTTTATTACTTCTCTACTGTAATATATATTACAGCATGAACAATGTTTGTAACGAATGAACATATGTAGACATATCGTTGTTTTTTTACACTAACTTTACGTAATGTACCGATCATGTAACATTGTTAGAATTGTTGTGACGAATACGTCGGATATGAAGAAATGAAATATAATTATTCGAATTACAATTTTTGTGGATACAGTGGGTTTTATATCAATTGTACGAACCAGAAATTATTATTTCCGTTCCTTTTATGTATTTTAATTGCTTTTTACATCCTTATCTCTATTTAATTAGTCAACACGAATTTGTTATTCATACCTAAACTTAAAGAAGTATTTAAAAATTGGAGACATATTTTTATTCAAGAAATTGACTGAGAAATTGAATCCTCCTTGTTACTTAAAATAACATTTCAATTAATTCGACCATAAGATGGTTGTATACCAATATCGATAAACTCATATACGAATGATAAATCAACTCATTGTGTATATATCCCTATTCGTAATAAATATACTATAACTGTATATAAGCGTATTGCACCTCATTTCGAAGTGCAACATATGAATAAAATTTAAATAAAACCAAGGTACGTAATTCTATTTTTCGCTAATTATTGAATATCAGTTAAAAATACAAGAAATTTTAATTTACATTCAATATTTGCATCGTATCTCATTATATGGCTTCCATAATCGAAATACATTAACATTAAATGTAATTTTCAAATTAAAAATGCAGAGTCTATTTATTATAACAGCAAATTTTATTCCTCTTAAGAAAGAATCGTTAATTAAAGATTCTTTTTAACGCTTCATGTGATTTTATCATATATGTATATACATAAATGGAAAATTTTGGAACACATTAAGCGATTTTAAAAACAGATGTTTTAAGACGATGTCAATTATATTTGTAACAAGTAGAAATTCAAAAATTTAAATCAGGAAATCGAATCGAAGATTCGATTCGATATAAAAACGTGTAAAACATTCCTTTGAACAATGTTGGTAGCAAGTAGCAAGTATCAAGGTGTAATGGACCGTCATGGCGACGTTACCGCCGCGGAAAAATCCAACTCCGACGAAGATTTTAAAACAGCATTTAACCCCGTTGCAAACGCTATTACAATTAGGTTTTCCGAAACATCGAGCGTGAGTATTAGAGTAAGATTGTAAAACACTATCGATATCTCTTTGCTATTCTATGAACAATTGCATACAGTTATAATGCATTCAATGTAAACAAACAGCTGTCAAACATTAAGTACCATCGTTGTTTTCTTCTTGTTTTTGTTGATTCGTCATTGCCTATGCTTATCATAAAAATTTAACATATATACTTCTTTATCGTTATCTTTTTTTTTTATTTTAATAAATCGAACTACAAAGTACGTAATTTCAAAAAAATTATATACTTTTATTGTGTAATCATAACGCGACTGGAATTATTTGACTAATTGTATAATCTGTAACAACTTAAATAAATATTCTATCGCTTCTAGAGAGAAAGCATTAGCTGCTACAGGACATCGAGGTGTTCAACTTGCATCGGATTGGCTAGTAGCTCATGTTAGAGATCCAACTTTGGATTCTGATACCCATAGACAATATGTTCTGTATGCTTGTCCTACAGGTGAATTAGCTGAGCAACTTATGAGATTTTGGTCAGAGAGTAAAGAACTCATATGGAATGGAGCACATAATTATGTGCCACATATCACACTTGTATCATTTTTCAAGGTATAACATCATCTTAACAATACATGTAAATAAAAGTCACAAGTAGTACAAAAACATTTTTTTGCAGGCACCAGATGAATCTACCGAGGAATTGGTAAATGCGCTTGAAAGTATAGTCAGCCAAGATGAATTATCAGATCATATTGAATTAGAAACTTATGTTTCTCCTAATTTTATGGGTCTGTTTGTTAAGGAAGTAAATACAGAATGGCTAAAAAACATTGCCATTTGTTATGCAAACAAACTTTCAAGTTTGGGAATTTCTGCAGAACCCCAAATAAAATCTTTACATTTGACATTAGCTTATCAATTTCCCAGCAACTTATATCAACAATTGCGCTTGATGGTGGAAAAACTGACACTCATTTGTCCAACTAATTGGGAACTCAGATTATATTCCAGAGATTCTAGGCTACAAAATGCACATGTACATAAAGTGACACATCCTCACATGCCTAGGGAACACGATGAATTAGAATTGAGAGTTGGAGATTACATTTACATTCCAGAAGGGGCGTGTAGTGTATCTACAGATGGTTGGGTTGAAGGTATCTCTTGGCTAACTGGTATTTCAGGGCATTTACCTTTGAATCATACAAAACGTACAGCTGAATCAGATTCATGGACTTTACATACTACCATACAAATTACTGACAATAAAAGCGGAATTTTAGAAAAAGAAGAAATATCTCCAACTCGGAAACCACCAATATTGTTATCGAGTGATTCCATAGACAGCCCTGATGGAGTAGCAACAACTACTGAATCAGTAAATGATATCAATTAACTATTATTTATTTACATATAAAAATTCGAATTCTAATCTTTCATTTTACTTCTACATATACAGATTGAAGCTTCTGAAGTACCTCCAAGTTCCTCAAGACAAATTTTTATATGCCGTCACGGAGAAAGAGTAGATTTTACATTTGGAGCATGGATTCGTTATTGTTTTGAATCAAATGGATCCTATGTTCGTAGAGACTTGAATATGCCAAAGGAAATACCATCAAGAAATATACAGGACTTTCGAAACGATAGTCCTTTAACAACCGTAGGTGAAGTACAAGCAAGTTTGGTAGGAGAAGCTATGAAATCATCTAGTATTAAAATAGATGTGGCTTTTACATCTCCCTCATTAAGATGTATACAAACATTGGCCCACATTTTAAAAGGATTAGATTTAAACATTCCGATGAAAATAGAGCCAGGTCTCATAGAGTGGTTAGCATGGTATCCAAATGGTGTTCCTGTTTGGATGACATCTGAAGAATTAATAAAAGCAGGTTTTAACGTAGATAAATGTTATAACCCAATTGTTAAAGCAAAAGATCTTCCATTGAAAGAAAATGCAGCCCAGTATTATGAACGAAGTTATGAATTAATCAAACAAATTATTGAAAATACAGTAGGAAATATTCTAATAGTAGCTCATGCTGCTTCTTTGGCTGCTTGTACCAGACAATT
This sequence comes from Bombus pyrosoma, assembly GCF_014825855.1. Classification (NCBI taxonomy): domain Eukaryota; kingdom Metazoa; phylum Arthropoda; class Insecta; order Hymenoptera; family Apidae; genus Bombus; species Bombus pyrosoma. The sequence continues at coordinate 9,517,188 of NC_057780.1, read as the reverse complement.
AACAGGTGGGAAAGTGCCACCAGCTTCTGAAGTTACTAGATTAGCACAGAGAGTACCATATTTAGCATGTTTAACAGCACGTGAAGGGTTGGATGGTTGGCAACTTCATCCACCTCCTTTTCCTCCTATAACCCATACCAGTAATACTAGATTTGATTGGAAAGTATTATTATAAAAAGTAATTAATATTTTAAATACAGTTTTTCTCTTTTTATCTTTTAAAATACTAAAGCTTAAATCATTAAAGACTATACAGATGCAATGAATGTTTTGTAATATATGTATTTTAATTTATATAAACTACATTAAAAAGAGAGAAAAGGTATTAAAAAGATTATTTTCTGGGTTGGGTTATTTATAACATAATAAAAAATATGCCAGTCGTCTATTCAATATTTAAAACAATTAACATTTGTAGGGCAATAAATACGGGTATTGATTTTTTTAATTCTACCTTTTCTATAGAGATATACTAAGTAGGATATGCGTTTAAAATAAATGTATGAATTAATAGTTTGAAAAAGATATATTCTCATAGATTTCGTACTGGTCGTTTAGAAAATGTTTAGTAAAGACGAAATATAGTATTTATAACCTTTAACAGGCAAATATTACGAGTTTACTCAGAATTTTTAAGAATGTATTTAAAAGATTATGAAATTAAAAAATTGATTATATGATGATTTGCTGTCATGTTAATCATAATTTGTAAACTTCATATGGTTATTGAATCAATCTATTATTTATTCAAATGTTTAAATCTGCATGTATTTTGAACGCATTATTATATACGCAGAATATATAATCAGATTTAGGATCTGTTACTACTACGTTTAGTAAAAGTTTACTATATTCTTTAAAAAAATCTATGTGTACGAAAATTACAAAAATCAGTAAATAATAAAATTTTTCCACACACTGTACAGGCCTATGAAACAATAGTTGGCATGAATAATGTGTGAAGAAATAGAAGTACAAAATTAATGTAGAAAAATAATGTTATTTACCAAAGAAATATATAAAATGTTATTTCATTACAAATACCAGTTATATCATGAAGGGACCTATTGTTTTATTTACTGCAGAAAAAGTTTATTCAAGTGTAATATATAACATACCATAATGTATAAAAAGTTTTCTATATAAAGATAGATTTTAGTAAAAATGTAATTATATATTTATATATGTATAAATAACATTAATGTAAAACGATATGAAATAATTTTTAAAAAATTTTTCAATAACTATATATATAATTACACATGTCCACTTTCCTTTAATTTTGCAATTAATGTATCAACATCTGGTACAATAGCTCCAGCTTGTCTGACTGGTGGTTCTTCGACTGACAAAATTTCAATCCTTGCTGAAGTATCTATACCAAGATCTTTTGCTGTTAGTTTTTTAATTGGCTTCTTTTTTGCTTTCATAATATTTGGTAATGTGGCATATCGTGGCTCATTAAGCCGAAGATCAGCACTTAAAACTGCTGGCATTTTCATTTTAATAACCTCTAAACCTCCATCAACTTCACGTGTTACAGTTAGTTCACTATCATTTTTTTCAATCTGTTACAAAAAAGCATGATCTATATTACAAGATACTTGTAAAATATGTTGTTTAAGGTCTTACTCGATTAACTTACCTTACTACAAAATGTCCCAGTTGGCCAATCCAAAATACCTCCAATCATTTGTGCAGTTTGGTTACTATCATCATCTATAGCTTGTTTTCCAACAATAATTAAATCTGCTTTCTCATCCTGAGCTAATTTGGCTAATATTTTGGAAACGTGAACAGGTTGTAAAGTTTCATATTCAGATCCAGATATTTCAACATGAATGCCTTTATCAGCACCCATTGCAAGTGCAGTCCTTATCACATCTTGACATGGTGGAGGACCACATGAAACTGCAATGACCTCTTCTACTAATTTCTTTTCTTTCATTCGTACAGCTTCTTCAATTGCAATTTCATCAAAAGGGTTCATTGAATGTTTCACTCCATCTGTTACAACACCTGTTTTATCTGATTTGACACGAATCTAAAAATAAATAACAAAATATAAAAATGTTATCTATAGTTGATAATATTTGAAACAATATATGTACATATTTCTTAAGAAATATAATTGTAAATTATTTAAACTTATAATATTCATTTTTTATTGTAGTATAAATTCTAAATGAATCTACGAATTACATAGTACATAAGCATAATACTTTCCATTGATCTACAATTACTGTAATCTGTATTATATACTATTTCTCATTTGTTTTTATATTACTGATAATTACCTTAACTGCATAATCGATAACTCTCTTTACACCTACAAGTGCTCGTGTCATTGTTAATTAATAAAGAGATCGATAAATTATACAATTACAAGTTATAATTATTTTTTTTCCACGATACTTATCGAGGTGTTTACAGAACTACTTTAACCTCTCATGTGCTATATACGGTGTATGTAGTCTGACTATTTTATTGACTTGCCTGACACTCTTCACTCCTCACTCCGTTACTTGGTAAATGGTCTAAAGTTCATTGTTACTTTGATATGTTATAAATGCCTGTGTTGATTTCATGAACATATTTTCATATAGTTCGCGCTGATGTAACTGCGAACGTCATAACATGATCATTTCAGATTTTAGATTAAATAATCAAAAGATTACTTAAAAAATAAAAATATAAAAATAATGTCTCGAATTTGTAAGCCAGAATGTAAAACTCATATTAAACATGGCTTGCTTTCGAGATAACTTTTTTCATAGATCCTAACTTATTTATGATGGATGAAACAGCGAGATTTGTAATCGTGTATATATATATATATATATATATATATATATACATACATACATACAATTAGTGATGACATTTTTATCTGAATCAAATTCATAAACAATTTACAACAGTACTTTTCGTTTTATGGCTTTATTCCATATAGTATATTATACGTTAAGGCCATTTTCCATTTTTCAATGTACATATATATATAAATAAAATAAATGTATGTTACACGCATCTCTTAAATAAAACAGTAAGGAGATGAATCATGCATTTTAGTTCGATTACTGTTGTTTTATCGTTCAAAAAGAACATGATGAAAGAACATGTAGATGATTATATATTTTTTTAGAACGACTATTTTGAACTATTTCAATGGGCATTATAATTATAAATCACAATATCGATTATTCATAATATTAAATAATAAGGATTTTATATAATTCATTCAGTACATAAAATATTAACTACTACTACGAAATTAATTTATTCCCAGATTAACAGATACTTTAATATTATAATTTAAGGTATTAGCTAAAAAAATGATCGATGCACTTCGGTCCTTTTGATCTAATACGTGAACCATATAGAATAATGAAATTTTTGTTGGATGATTTGAATATTCATATGACTCATATGACATATATGTACCTGTAGAGTAAGTCATAAATCATTAACTATTACTACTTTATGTATAATAGCATTTTAAATATTTGATAAACCCTTTTTTTAAAGCATGATATTTTTAACAAAAGAAAGAAACAAATTTTCGCAATTTTTCCATTTGCAGAATATTACTAACAAACATGCTGTTTTTGAATCAATGAAAATTTTAGCACATATCCGTTTCAACAAATGAAACTTTCAAAATGCATGAAAATAGTTACATACAATTTTCATATTCCAATGGAATTAGAATAAAAGAGATTTTGAGCGATCGCTGTTGCACCAATCAGAATGAATATGAAATCAAGTTTGCGCCACACATGGCGTCCAAGAACCGACGCCATCTAACGTCTGGCATTCCTGTTTTTTTCGTGCGGGTAAAATCACGGCTTTCTATAGCGCGCAAGCCTTTATCGTTTTGTTTTGTAGAATACGGTAAGTTAAGTGGATATCTTTGATAAATCGACTATGCTATGCGTATGCCGAATGAAATGTTAGCTGAAAAAAAGCGTTCACGCGTTAAAGAAAGTGTGTGGGAAAATGAGTTAACCGTGTGTTAACGCGCAGTGGTCAACTATCCGTGCAAGTTTAGCAAAGGAATATATATCCATATTCAGGACGTGATAACGTCGAGGTAATTAAGTGTTAATTTTTGAGATTGAAAGTATGCGTTGATTCTCCAAATATATATAGAATCTAAATCTATTGAAAGTTTCCTTCGTGTTTATGTTTACTCCTCTAATTACCCCCTCCCTCTTCAGCCACCTTCTGTGCCTCAATTCTTATTGAGATTCTCCCTCGTTTTCTTCATGCTTTATACAAGTGTTTTCTTTTTTATAGTCTTGCTTCTTTGCCTTTTTCTTAATCATCATATGGATTTGGTATCTATCTCATATGTTTGTTATTACATTGATTACAATAACCAAACTGTGGAAAGGATACAAATCGCTATTTGTATTGATGAAATGTTAGCTCCGCTTTGTTGAATTATTCTTGATATTCTTTTGATATTTTGATGAAGAATGCTAGCATACTACCAAACATAAAATAATTATATATCAATAGTTTTGCAAACGTTATTCATATATATATATATATAAATATATATATATTTATTTATTTATTTATTTCTTTCTTAATATTTCTGTATTGTAAATGTATATTTATGCATAACTAATTTCAACTAATTGACATTGGCTTTTTATAAGTATTTAGAAAGACGTATTTAATCAGTGAAAAATGAGCACATCGGCCATAAAATCAACGATACCTGGAGTAGGTACATCCCCAACTTCTACCAGTCATTCTATTCTTCCCATGAATGCAATGGCACAGAAAGTCGTATCAGGATCAGAACCAGGATCTATGAAGCCTTTACCAGGAACTGGATTAAGCTATGTTACATTACAACCACCCAGTCAACCTTTGAGCTTAGTACAAGATCATAGACCTTCTGTATATCAAACACCACCTTATGTAAGCAGCAATTCTGAAAAGGAACCAGACCTGGATAAATTAATCCCTAATGGAGTAGAGATTATAAAAACTGAAACAGAACAGAATATGTCTGTTTCTATAAAGCAGAGTGAATCTAACAGAAATAATAATTTAAGTCCAGATAATCCTACACAAGATTCACAAAGAGAAGTTCAAACAGAACAAGAGATGACACCTATCAATTTAGATTTTCCTGGTTAGTAAAAATATAAATTTCTTATTAATTTAAGTATGTAGCTAATTTTGTATTATATTTTGTTCATTGAATGTACTTCAATGTTGCATCATAGATATTTTTACTTACATGTATATCATTGGGTATAATAATTCAACAAGTTATTTACATGTATTGCACATTGAATTTATTAACATTATAATGCATGTAAAAATGTACAAATATAATATACTTACCTATATGTATGCATATATATATATATATATATATATATGTTACTTTAGCATTATGTCCACAAATACAAAACAAAGTCGAAGAAAAGAAAACTCCTGTAAATAATGGTTCAAAAGAATCTGATGGAATTCCAATTAATACAAATTTACAAACAAAATTGTCATCACACAAATCAGAAGATGGGTCAGTAAAATCTGATAGTCAGAAGTCAAAAACCACAACTCAAAGTACGAAACTTATAGCAGATAATTCTGCATTACCACAAACAAATAATCCACCAAAGGTTGAAACAAAGGTCACTGGTTCACCAAAAACGAATAAGAGAAAGTCTAGGGAATTGAAAGATTTAAGAGGAACTTCAGCAAATTCAGATGGAGCAAGCAAACCAAAAAGAAATCGAATTCAAACACAGCCTTATCAGAGTCCATTACCAGAAATTGCACTGCTTGTAAAAAATTTGAATAAGCCTCCACCGTCGAAAGCTTCCGACGACAAACTTATAGTATTCTACAAGTAAGTATGAGTCATATGACATTTCCAAAAATGTAAAATATAATATAGTGATGAATAATAATAAAAAGTTTAATCTCTATACAAATGTTCATTCACAAATATGATAATTTACATTGGTTTCGAATATAAATATAAGCAAAATTAGTAATGTCATCACATGCATTAACTTTTATTGATATTCATTATTAGAAATGAATTTTTGGCTGTGAGAAATGCGGAAGGAAGCTTCTACGTGTGTCAAGCGATGCAAAATATATATAAATCTAGCAGGAGAATTCGTATACGTTGGCTTTCTCAAGATAAAAACAATGGTGAAATATATTCACCAGATTTTTATGATTACATAGGTAATATATAATAGTTATTAAATGTCATGTACACTTACATTTTGTAATATTTGTTATGTTATACGATGCAGACTATGTTTATTTTTTTCTTTTTTTAAATTTCAGATTTCGACTGTATATTAACGAATTTAAATTTAAACAAAATTGACAAAAATAAATTTCAGCTAACCAAGATTGAATTATTACGTACAGAAAATATTTTGAAAAGAGCAATTGATGTTGAAGCAGGCGTATCCGAAAAGCCTCGAGTAACGGAAGAACACCCAGATGGACGTTAGTATTTTTATATACTATTTATATAAACTTTTACAAAAAATGTTTAAATGTCATTTATTAATGTTACTAAAATCTTGTGTATGTTCAATTTTAATAGATTTTATTGATAGTGTTTAGTTTATTCCATTATTTCTTGTTTCAAAGTCAATGAGATTCAGCTTTGATATTACTTGTTTCTTATTTATATTTTTGAAATTTTGTAAAAATATTTCATAAAATTGAAATGTTAATATCTTATCCACAGTTGACCTTTCACTTTATAAAGATGAGTCACAATTAAAGAGAAGAAAAAGTCACAACTTGCATAAACAAAAACAAAGTTTGCGTAAGAAATCAAAACGAACTGAAAGTTTCTCTGAAGATGATGCTACCGAAGAAGAATCAGGAAAGAAATCACCTAAATCAAATCGTTCTAAAAAGCGAACGGTTAACAAAGCTCTGGCAATTGCAAAATCCGTTGCAAAGGGATCTAGTAGAGCAGAAAGAGCTTTGAATAGAAATACAAAGTCTGGAAGTGAAACTACTGCAACCACTACTAATAGTACTGCACCTACTACTACCACTACTACTACTGCAACTGTAACTACATCCACAACATCAATAGATGCAATTAAAAATAATACTGATGTTAAAAAAAGTGAAAATAAAAAGAGCACAAAGCAACAGAATAATAATAACGCAAGTGGGGTTTCAAGGACGAAACTACGTGGTAAGAAGTTCTCATTAATATGATATTAATGTAGTCTCCATATCTATCAATATATTGGTATAATTTTTTTTCTAAAACTATCATAATTTACTTTTTAGCATCTGTACAAAACACACAACAAAGTAACAAAACAGCAGGTCGTCCAAAGCGCATGGCTGCAACCACAGGTGTTGCGCCAACCGAGGAAGCGGCCTCTCGAAAAAAGCCACGTGGGCGAGCATAAGATTAACGTAATTTACTTGTATTTCCTGTACTGCATCTAGAACAGAATCTGCATCGTAGGCAATATGTACACGTAGTACACTCTTTAAAAATTGCGATCGATTTGTAATGTAATATATATGATCTTATTATCTATCAGATGCTGCATTATATTATAGTCCAACAATGTGGGATCAACAATTTATATTACGATGCGGCAAGTCGCATTTAAACGAAGAAAAGACTCTGACTTATAAGAGTGATATTGTGATATCATACAAAATTTGTACATATCGTCTACGTTTCAGATTCCTACAGGAGAAGAAAATCATGGAATGTGTATGAAGAACGGTACCTTGGTTGAGTAATAACTATCTACAGGGTGTCACAAGCTAATGCACTCTTGCAATAGTCTATTTTTGATGTTGTGAGTGAATTGTACGTGATTCAGTTGAGTTTAATGTACACTTCCCATTGGATATGATAGCTATGTACAAATATATATATCTGGGGCTTATAACGTACTCTATAAAAAGATGAGAACGAAAGAAAATAGAGTACGAGAGAATGAGAACAATCCGTGAATTATCGATCTCCAAGTTATGGATCGGTAGATTTAGAAGTACAATATCTGTACATTATGCTGAATCTTTGCTGTTTAAAAAATAGCATATAAAATGGTCCAGCGCCTATATTAAAGACAGGCAGAGAAAAAAGTGCCCTCAACTGTAAATCCTTGTCCTGTTGTTGAATCTGTGGATTCATAAAAGAAAGAGTCTTATGCCTGGAGATGTAACGTTTTAACTGTAGTTTATTTTTGAACCATTTACGTCAATGAATTACTAGCACAATTCATTGTTATAAAAAATGAAGAGGATCATATTAATTATGGTGGTGTCAAACTATAATTTAGCCACTTAAACATTATATTCCTTTCTTAAGAAAAAAAAAATAAATAAAATAGCACTTATTTACTCTGATAAGTCTGGATTTAAATGTGTAAAAACTTGCTTTATCTATGTATTATTTTATTTTTTCAAAGATTATGGACAAAGTGTATATTTACTAAGAGATAGATTATGATTTATACACACTCTTCACCAAATCTAAATTCGTATATTTTAATGTAGTTTATAGTTTATATTTTGTGTCAAAATATATTATTGGGGATACAAATTTTGTATCAATATTGAGAAAGGGAAATTATGAAAATCAATTTATTACGATTTATGTACATTGAACGAAGGTATCGAGGCATGTATTTGTTTTTTACATTACAATGGTACAAGGACATACAATACATAATTCTTTTACATGAGAAAAGTCTTTGGGTTTTAGGAAAATGAAAAAAGGAATTTTACTAATTAAAATTGTATCGTTCTTTAAAAATTCGGTCGTCGAAATTGTGTGAACTTATTTAATACATCGGCTATTGAATATTACACAAACTTAAATGAGAAAATAATTTCTCATTTACATGATTTTATCTGTATGTACATATAATAATTAGGTAAACAAAATTGTGAAAATGAATAAAAATCTATACGAGCGTTTGGAATATTGAAGGTTAATGTATCTTATTCATTTGACAGTGTGTTCCAATTTATTATGTTGCAATATGAATGAACAGTGCAAAATCCTTTGTCTCTTATTTCAGGAAACATTGAACACATGTACGATGTACATATAATTCATAAGCTTATAACGTTAAAGACAACTCAAGAATGCCGTTTAAACGAATAGGCATATCGACTTCTATTGAAAATAGGATATAATTATTATAATAAATGATTAAGGTGAATTTAATTCTTGAGATAGGAGATGAATAAGATACCAATCCTGTCATTGGTCCATTGCATATTGTATTTAAAGTATACACACACATAATGTATAAATTTAAAATATAACGCAAACGTAATGTATAAATTTAGCGAAGGAAAAAAAATTCTAATGAACGAAAACCGAGGAATTTGCTTATATTGTTATTCGATTTTGCTTTGAAAGCAATTCTGAAAATTAGTTGTATAATATCGAGATGATTCATAGGACGGTGCAAATAATTATGACTAAATGTTATCATTAGCGTCGATGGATGATAATGTAATATATAATAAATTTTCAAGGCAAGCTGCACTTTATCATTTCGTGAAGCAAAATCGATTACAACGTATAATTCGAATAAATACAGCTCTCGATATTCTTCTCGTGAGCCACTTGCAAATTTAAGATGGGAGAATAGTACGAAGGAAATTGAATCGAAAAGCAATTATACATTTGCGTGCGGGCTGATATTTGTTGAGGATACCTAAAACCAATGTATTAAATTTCAAAGACCGAAGTTTAAACATGTAGACACTAGGTAATTGACCAGTAAAGAAAATCATCTTTTACTTTATACACGATGAACTGTAAACTTGTATTCATCTGTATTAATTTATTATACATATGTGAAAAAATGTTTATTCGAGCCAGTAAATCCCAAATTTTGTATTGTCATTATTATAGGGAAAGTAATTCGTATATTTAATTTCGTCTTTTCTCGTGTTTGCGTTTTTTAAAGTAAGACTAGAAATCGTTGTTCAAAATTTAAGAGCTAAAGATACATTTGCTACAAAAAAGTATATGTAAAATTCAAAGTACAAATAGTTTGTCATGAAAGTATCAAATCTTTAGCCCAAAATTTAGGAAACATCGGTTTAAAGTGTTACGTTAAATAAGATCTCAACTACCTCGATATATGACTTATTTCTACAATAATGTAAAGATTGTATCTCTGATTTTAGATACATATAATTTAGAGGGACCTCATTTTATTTGCATTATGATTTACTTATATATCATATGCAAACATACGACACTTGATATTATCAGCATCTAAAATGTTCTTTTCATGCGATACTTAAATATATAAAAGTAATATTACATTGAGATAAGAAATACGAAAACAAAATTTATATTTATCTATCTCGGTGCTATCTTTATAAATGAAACTTGATTGGTTCGAAATTTTTATTGATTTTTAATATTTTTTAAATTTTTGTATTAAATGAAAAGGATGTTTTAGTTCAAATAATATCAAATGTTGTATCTTATACAATGCAAAATAATAATCTTGGTCAGTTTGCGGTGCCAATTATTCGTATCTTTTGAACAGTAATCCTCCAACAAGATTTGTCCTAAGACACACGAAATCTATTATTGGCTCTCACTTGACTTCTAAGCACTGCTTCAATGAATTTACAGCGTATGTCCCTTATTAATCTGAATGTCACGATTGCATTCTAATTATGTAATAAGTACACAAACCGTATTACGCGTGTCGCATTTAAATAGACATTTAAATGATTAAATAAAAGCGATCGTGCGATTACCTCTAATTATGATTCTTGTAAGAATAGATATTTACATAGTCGAAAAGTACAGCCCACATGCGAAAATATCGAGCCATGCTCGAAACGCGTTACTAAAGACTGCCTTTTTGCTTCGAGGTCGCGTGAATTAGCATTTACATTAGGAAATATTCGCAAATAGTAAATGTACGATATTTGATATTTCGTGTAAATTTAGTTGTCGTTTTCAATTCGAGAATTGAATCGAATTTTCAAAAGTCTTATATTACCGTACAAAATATGATAAAGACAATCTTTTAGCATAAAGATATTAATTTTTTCGAGGTACGATTGTATTATAATTTTATTCTACTCGAGATTGTTTATTTCTGTAGATCGCATATAACCGATCTTTTCTTTTTTTTTTAATATTATAATAAAATGGCTACGATGACCTTTAGTAGGAAATTAAATCGAAAGTTAAATTCGATTCATACTTCTTATTGATCGACGACACATATTTAATAATATTTCATATGGCCTACTCAGTACCTAAAACACGAAGAATTATTTGACCAGCAGCAGAATGGCAGAAAATAAAAGTTGTACATGTATAGAGAGCGCGTTTCAAGTAAAATTGGCTCGATCCTTTTGAGATTCATTTTTCTAGAAGTTATTCTATACAATTTACATGCGATTCTACTATTTGGAAACCATTTGCAAGGAGTTTCTAATATCTAATTGTAAAATGATTAATTACAAATCACAATGAGGAACCTCTACCTGCCGTCGTACCGTGTATTGTTTCCTTTTGTGTATGTTATTCCGTAATTTTGTCAGATTAATTAAATCATAAGCTGATGATGGTTGGTGCAATCTATATGTCCCCTGTGATTTAAGTTCACGAAGAATTTGAGAAATCAGCGTTTTACAAATAATAAAAGATATTGTGAGTTTGGTGATCGGAGTCAGTTTTTATTCGCGTTAAATTCCCGTACAATTTCCAGGGCTTGAGATTCGCCTAGATGCAATCGAAGCGTGTACAACGAGTGCAACGACTCGAAAAGAGGCTAAAAAATCATATATGGAATATGCGGTTTTTTTTTTAAATCGATATTACGATGAAAACACGGAGCTTTGTATGTACAACATTTTCACGAATAAAAATTTCTGTAAGTTACGGTCGATGTACTGCCCGAATGACCACCATACAGAACTGGATTGCCGTTGAAATTTACCAAAGGATCTTTAAAATGAAATAAAGCAGGAAATTACGTATTTGGAATTATGTTCACGTATATAGCGTCTGAGAAGTATGTACTTAAAATTGTTGTTTACCAAGATATCCAAGCGCTATCGCTTTGGAAGTTAAAAACTGGAAAATAACGACACGAAGAAAGCTACACAATTTTAAATTACTCGCTTAAAACAAATAGCGTTAACACAAATGATATTCTAATTGTCGTTCAACCATCTGAAAGTTGTTTTATTCGCATTAAATTTAACGTATCATCATCCTTTGATGACCGTCGTCATTATCGCGTACGGGTCATAAACGTGAAATATTACAAACAGCAGTTTCGTGACCCATCAAATGGACGCGTCCGTGTTTCCGTGAACCATGTTCGCCGGCTCACACGTCGTTGCTTCTCTAATACTCTAAATTAGAACCTCTCTGGCGCGTCTCTCGCAACTCGACCGAGAAGGAGGCATAAGGTTCCTCAAAGTCGTATACGAGCTTCGTCGAACCGGGGGCAGGCGGGTTCATTCAGTTCAGACCCGCTAAAAAAGACCCGTCGATCCGACACGATACGGAGGGGACAGGGGATTTCGCGGATATCCAAGCGTTCGAAGATATCGGGAATAAAGAGGCAAGAGCGGAACGAATCGCTTTAGTTGTAATGCGGATCACGGAGCATTATTTATTAATAGCAAAGCTGGTGTAGCCAGCGCAAGGGAGTGGCAGTGCCATGCTAAAGCGAGCGCGACAGCACCAGATCGTGGAACGGATCTTCGGATCTTTTCCCCGTTCCTCTCTTCCTTCCAACCTCCCTCCCTTCCTCTAGCTCTTTCTCTTTCTCCTACGAGCCATCTCTGTTTCCTATCGGTCTCTTTTTCTCTCGTTCACAGTTACACACTCTCTGGTTCTCCGTCTTTTCTCTTGGCTGGTAGGCCCCTCTTTTTCCACTCGTAACCTCTTCGTCCGACCGAAGGGAGCTCTTTCTCTCGGTCCCTCCATGTGTTCTTCGGTCTCTCTGTGTTTTTCTCCCTTCTCCCATCGCGCCGCGGCGCACCATTCGTCCGGCGTTGCTCAAGCTTTCTCTTTCCGCTTCTCTTCCTTCTTGCTCTGTATTACGCTACCTTACCAGCTGACTCGCTTTATCCATTGTCTCTCTCGCGTGCTTTGCTCGGCGAGCATTGTCGCGCTCCTGCTCGCGAGACAGCACGCCGTTGTAGGAGAGTGGATGAACGCTTTGTCGGCGCCCGCGGCCGAGATCAAACGCGCCGACCGCTTCCTCCTTCCCCCCACCCCCGCCCCGACTCGACCAGCCCGTAATCCAGCCGAGGCTCTCTCTTTCCTCTCTCTCTCCCCTTCACGTCGCCGCCACCACCGCTACCCAACCCCCCTATCCCACGACCCTCCCCTTCCGACGAATCCATCCAGCAAAGGTACCCATAAACGCTCAGTCCCGGCCTGTTCTGGCCTGATGAGAGAAAAATCTCTGACGGGTAGCAACCACACACGTTCAGTCCGGGTTTGTCGGTCGCTGATTACACACCCACGGAAAAATAGAACGGGAAACCAGCGATAACGATAATTCCGCTTGAATGAACCACCACCACCACCACCACCATCACCACCCCTCGCTCTGGCTAGGGGAAACACGCGCAAAGGAAACGAGTCTCATGTACTTATGTACGTTGGGACGGGCTAATTTTCATGAAGGAGGATGGAGGTTCCTCCTGAGTTCTGAGCATCCCTCGTTATTCGTAAATCTTGGAGGATGCCCGGTCCAGGCCTGTGTTGAGACGTTAACGCATACGATTAACGTTGATGTAGATTTTTAACGCTATGACCAATCTCGTAATTTAAAATCGCTGTTGCGTTTAATTGATAAGTTGCTTCTATCTCTCAGTTTTATTCATCGCTGCGCTTACTTTCTATTTCAAAGTCTAAATTTGCACAGTCTGACCTGCTTACTTAGCAATCGAACACTAGTCATCTTTACCCGGCTAGTTATCCCTCTTCTAACGTAGAAATAATTACATATTTGCATAGTTGCATTTACAGTTACACAAGCATTTCGTTTCAACTCGTCAATCTTTTATTACAATTAAACGAATAGTTGAATGTTTATGAATAGTCATAAATGACTTCTTCGTATTGTTGATATATTTATTATTAAACAGTGTTGCTCCAATCTTGAGTTATTCCAACCTATCCCGATATATATATTTATTGTTACAAAGTCTGTTCTTAAGCTTCTCAGACGGCTTTTAAGAAGGCATTCCTACGTTTGGATTTTCTTCAAATTAGACATCTGTCAGACGCGAAGAGCGTACAACGAAACCGACGTCAGGCTTGCCTGTTTCTCGGCACCGGCGTTGCTGCTCGCTTGCTTACCGCCGTGACTGCTGCTGTTGCTTCTGATGCTCGCGGCAAAACTGTATTATAGCCTTTCCTGTCGTATTCTGTCGTACGACGTCCTCCTTCGCCGACCTCCGTATACCTTCCACGATACCTTGCGATAAATACTCGCGCCGCTCTTTTTACACGTTACTGCCTAATTAGCGTAATTATAAGATCCGGTCGTGGACCTTCTTCCCTCTTTTATTTCTTCCTTTCTCCTCCTCATCTTTCCCTTCCTGTTTTTCTCCCGATAGTCCAGTCGGGAGGAGAAAGAAAGACAGATCGATCGTTTCTGAAACGCAATCCAAGGAACATAAAGTTTACATGATAATTTTAATGGACTTTGCTGAGAAAATAAAATTGTTTATCTTCAATAATTCATAGAAGAAGAATATTTTGCTTTCGTTTCTTCCTCTTTAATATGAATGGAATGACGCGATTTCGAAGTAAATTCTTTAAATTATGACAAATTAAATTCTTTAGATTTCTACAATTTAATCTTTCTGCTTACTCATTAGTAGTATAAGACTGCACTTTGGAGTTTCGACAAATATTGAAACGAAACGGTACAATTTCAGAACAGATGAATCATATTGTTCAGATTTCTCTGGTCGCCTATTTCGATTTTATGTAACACATAGAAGACTTTTATATTCGAACAAAAATTGAAATTTAATTGAAAACACGTTGGATTGCATTGTTTTAACAATCTGGTAATTACACAAATTTGAATCAACGATAAATAATTTCTTTCGTCGATGTTTAATTATCGCGTCGCTTAAAAGAAAAATTCCCGCATGTATTTCAGTGTCGCCTAACATTATAATTCACGCGTACTACTTCCCCTCGCACGTTGAGTGTCAAGTGATGCGATGATAATGACCTTGCCGTGATGCATTTTGCGATATTTTTGTAACGGCAGAGATCCCTGCTGGAAAATTCGAATCAACAATCTAACGTCATCCTGCGAGAACAATTGGCAAAAATACAAATTGATATGTTTGTATTCGAAACGAGTGGAATTGTGTGAGAGGAACAAATAAGGCGAAAGATATCGCAATCGCTAGAAGACGATCATATCGAAATCATCATCTTTGACGTTCGAGAAACAAAGCCTGCAGCCAAGCTGAAGTGTCGTTTGATAACGAGTATCGAGATAACACAGCCTAGTAGCTTGGTAGCTAGGATAAGTGGTATTTACACTGTTCATTTAAGATTGCTTTTTAACGAACCATTCAAAGCAATCGAAAAATTGAGGAAGAACGTTCGATCAATCATACATACTAAAAATTTCAAGACGATATAAAATTTCGTAATTTAGACATCTGGCAAGCGTGACAATTACCATGAAAAAAGCATCTGAAGCTCTCTAGTATTGCGATTTCTCTATTATATCGCACCCTACGGGAAAGCGCTTCAATAAATATATATCCCACTTCCCTCGATCTCACCCTATTCTTTTATTACCGGTAAGTCCCAACGGAACGATACTATGTAGCAGAATTTATGTTCACATTCACGGATCGTACGAGCAGTTCGATACGTCGATGACCGTATCGAAGAATGTACGACGTTTCCTATTTACCACTGCGTGTCGGCAATTTTCTTTAATAGTGGCAACAGCATCTTAGCCGGCGTGGCATATACACGTGGCTATTCGCACGTAACATTACATAATAACGCAAACGAAACGGACGCCCAGGCCAGACGACGTCGGTTTCGAATGGGAGAGAGACCGTGCAAAAGCCGGCGCGGCGTGTCGCGTTCGCAAAGGAGCAGTCGTGGGCTCTCCTTTCTCTCCAGACGATAGGAAGACAGTTCACTGAAAACAGTTTATTATTAATAGATATGCCTTGGTTTCCCGAGCGAGTTGCCGGCTTTATTTCGAGGTTAGTCTGTACTGAGTTTTTGAACCGTACGTTTTATTCTCCTTGCTGCGTGGCCCTCCCTCCCTCCCCGTGCCCCTCCCCCTAGCCCCGGCCCGACCATTCCTTCCTCAGCCCCTGCTGAGCGGTTGTCGTTTTCCTTTTGCCTCCTCCCCTCTACTCTTCTCTTAAAAACGAGACTCGCCACCGACTTTCCGACAAAGGAATAAAGAAAAGAAACAACTAGCCACGCTACGCGGTTGAGGATGGCACGGCAAACCGTAGCACAGCACGGCATAGCGTGGCATGGTGGGTAGAGACTTTCCGTACAGGGAGAGCAAGGGGGTACTTGTCAAGCCAATGGCGCAGCTACTCAGGGACCGTGTTTTTCGTTTTCCTGATTTATTGTTATTTCAATGATTCCGATTCTTTGAAACGTTATCGTACGAACAAACTTTCATTATATCTCCTATACGTAGGCGTTATCGTCTTTGTTGATGAAATACAACAGCTTTATCGACGATACGATACGTATGATACAACAAGAATTTCAATGTTTCACGTTGTTTGTTATTGATTTGTTTTGTTCCAAGAAGGGAGTTATAATCGTTGTGCATATATATCGATTAGTGTAAATTAGCTACAAGTTGGCGGAATCGTGGAAAATGAATATTAGTAGATAAGTAGAAAATTGGATAATGATTTTGACACAGAATTATGTTAACAAGAGACATCAAAGACCGCTACTGGGTCTCGTGTATACATGACAAAGTGCTTTTCGGTAAAGTTCATTCATTACATTGTCAAAGGTGACGCCTATGTTTCTTCTGAAACACCGCTAGGAGATAATAGCGTGCGGGTACAGTCTCCAAAAAGAGTATTTCCCATTTATATCACTACACTACTACATTTATGCACTTTAACCTTGAATAATTGAAAAACAAATAGTACAATGTTTAGGAAGCATGGCATTTATCTCGGCTTTCTCAAATTATGCTTAACTCCGGAAACGCTGTGAGTTTCCTCAAGTATAGTGGGTATTGCCTATTAAAATTTAGAAAGTTATTAACAGTTACTCAAATTTTAGTTCTATCAAAACCATCTTAATTTCTGGCCTAATTACCATTCATCTTTAAGACGATAATTAAACGAATGTTTTTGTTACGTACGTAGATCGCTAACAACAGAAGCAACAGAAGATGTTGCACGATAAATATTCTGCTATAACGTAGCGTCGAAATATTAAGAATAATTATCATTATCTCTGGTGGACGGAAGATTAAAGCGCGGACCAAGTAAAAACCAAAGATGACCCTAAACCATTACTCATCGGTTGAAGTTTGCCGCGACGGAAGGTACAGTAGTCTGGTTGTGCGTCATTCTGACGAATTACGGGATTCTAGCGACGACTTGGACGACGCGACAATCTCGCCCGCAGGAACGATTCGACGTCGGGTCCTTTCAGACAGGAGCCCTGTTTTTCCGAATCCTTTAAAAGCGACTTTCTCCGCGAGCGAATCGGAGCAACGTCCGCGCGCGATCACCGACGCAAAAATCCGGCGAAGGTTTGTTTGCGACCGCGATAATCGAAATCCTTAGGAGACCCCCGGTTCCCTTTTTACGCATGCCGTTCGACGTCGCGGCGTCGACATTTAGTGTCGTCGTAGACCACGTTGAACCATCATCGGCTTCTTTCAAAACCCCACCAGCCGTACGAAGCTATCCTTCTTTGCCTCTCTCATAGACCTTCGCTGGACAAAAAGGAAAGAGAGAAGACCAGGAGAAAAGGAAAGTATACGCGTGGTTAGTACGAGAAAACGAGTACGAAGGTAAAAGGAAAACGGGAGGGAAAGAGATGGAGGTAGAGCAAGAAGGTTATATAGGAGGAAGACGGAGAGAACACAGAAAATAGGATAGGGAACGTAGAAAAGGAAGAACGCGAGAAACAGAAAGAAAGGGAAACAGAGGAAGATGGAATTACGAGAAGAGGAAGGGAATAGAATAAGAGAGACGGCCGGTGTTGTTAGAAGGAGAAGAGGAAGGAAAGGAGACGGATTCGATGGAGTAACAGAGAAAAGCTGACGAAAAAGTGGCAAAGGGAGGGAGGTGAAAGAGAGACGGACAGAAAGAGCGTGAATCGGAGGTTCCGAGCCGCGCCTCCTACCTTCAGGGCCCATGTATCCACGGCTCGGCACTGTTGACGACGCAGCGCCCTATGGAAGGGGAAAGGGAATTACGGGGAACGTGGTTTAGGCAAGAACGATCGTCCGTAGTCGTAGTCGGGCCACGAGTCGAGCGATGTCGTGTGACCGACCTCTCTCGTCGCGACCGCGTTTCTTTCTCTTTCGTCGCTTTTACCTGGATTAAATTCGACACCGAGTGTTGTTCGTTTCGCAGCCACACAGCTGCCTACGTGCGTGTAACTGAAAGTCAGTGACAGGGGAACGAGCATGCGAGCACGAACGTTTCGCCTTTGCGTCGAAAGCACGATAAACAGAAGATAGAAAGAAAAAGACGAGAAAGTTGACTGGGCGCCGACTGGGTCGTAAGTCGTAACTTCAAACGCTGCAACCAACCCTCGAAAACACGTGTCGTTCGTTCGGTGCGTTGTCGCGCACGTCGATCGTTGTGTGATCAACCGATGTCGACCGACTGTTATCAGGAGAGTATGAAGTTCGCGGAAGTGTGTTTGTTTTCCAATTTCTAGCAGTGGCTACGGTGAACCGTGCACGGGGGAAATCGGGCACGACGAGAGAACGACGAATGATTGTCAGGTGAAAACACAGCCGTGCTTTTTAACATCGGATACGGCGATATTCGTCGATCGTCATAGTGACATACGGCTGGCTGTTGCGACGCGAAGGAATAGGAAGAATTTAATACGGTGACGAGTTTGGGAAGAAAAATAAAAACAAAGTGGCGGAACAAGAAGCCTGGAAGGAAAGTGTGCGCAACGTTTGTGGATGCATGAGGGTCTCATGGCTACTGGATTCGTAAAGTGGTGGCGGGCAAGGTTCCTCGCTGGCTATAGACCCTTTTCTGGTAAGCTACTATGACGCCTCTCTGTCTTTCTCGCTATCAACTCTATTCGTCTACTTTTATCCATTCGACCCCCGCTTTTTCTTCCTTTATGTTTCTTTTTTTGTCATATATACACGTCAAAATATCGATGTGCGTCGAAATCGCCGATGCATGGATAGATCGAGATATACCGTATACGGATTTGTTCGGTCAGGGTCCGGTTATAGGCGTGATATTTTGCCCGAGTTGCGAGCCGCGTGGTGCGTGTTTCTCGATGATGCTACTGCAGTATGACAGAAGTGGATCCCACGTGGTGTTACGTCATACTTGCATTTTTCTTACCCGTTGATCTATAACCTTGTTCTGCTAAAAATTTGTCTGTTAGCTGTCATTGGTTTCTTATTTTTCGAACAATTTGTAGAGCTTTCGAATATTTTCTGACGCAATTGAATGATAAATATTTTTATTATTTTTCCTTTTTTTCTATTTCAATTAATTATTGAACGTCGCATCAACCACTTTTATGGGTTATTATCGATTCAGAGACGAAATTTACAGTTTGTTATACACTTTGGTATTACTTGATATTATTTGGTATATATTTTATAAATTCATCGATGATGTTATAGATTCGATTTAGACAATACGTCGTTATACCAGTTGTATAATGTTTATGCAACAGTATATGTAATCGTTTTTGAATGTTACATATTAGTTGAAATATAGTTGAACGTGCAGTTACTTATTTGTAAACTGTAATAACAATACAAATATATGTTTTGTTTTATCGTTAGTTTCAAAAAGAGTAGATAGAAATAAATTGAATAGCGTTTGAAATACGCATTGACACTTATCATTCTTAGTTTCGTATGTGTAAAATATTGTAAGCGTGAAGATAAATATTTGAATGATTGATATTGATATCGGAGGCGGCACTCTATCAGCAAATAACTACTTTATCGTTACATGGTAACGATCTTTCAATAAACTAAAAAAACATTTACATAATATGTATAGATACTATAAGAAATAACATAGTCATTTTGTAAATGCAAATAAAGATATGCGATGAAAAGAATGCGACATGCATTCTATCAAAAACCACTGGCAAATTATTTTTATATTTTTTAACTATGATATTCTAAAGAGAAAGATGACAAATTTTAATACTTACTATCTTACTTATTTAATATTACTTTTAGTTATTCGAAAAAAATTTCAGTGCGAAGAGGGTAACAGTTCCTCAGTTGTATAAATAACACTTAACATGTCATTAGTCCATAATTTTTAACACTTGTAAACCTACTTTAATGAAACAAACATAGCTATGTATGTTCCACCAGAAGACTAACATCTACTCGTAAGATGGAGGGTAAAAATAAAACGCGCTTCTAGTTAGCCGCGTTCCAGAATTCGAAAAATTTTAATTGATACAGATCTTCGTTCGCATCTTGCAAGTGGATCGTTCAGAAATAAAGAATCGCTAGTTTAAATAACAGTTTAAAAACAGTAAATATTTCAATAAAAGTCAGATATTCCATGATATTCGATAGGGAATTTATTCAAATTAATCATTTTATTCATCAGTATAATAAATATTACTCGTTATATTTCCATAATGTTTCACTTCTCATATTTTATATTCGCTACAGACAAAATCAAATTTCATTTCATTCCGAATATTAGTATTACGTAATCTACGAATCGTCTCTTACATTCGTCATACTGCAGATCAATTAAAAGTGATTAAAAATTGTCGTATTAAGGGAAAACAAAAGTCAGAAAAGGACAGAGAAGAGAAGCAAAAGCAAGAATGAACTGACATAATGTTCTTCCATGTCGTCTATTAGTTTATCTCTATTCTCTGTCCTACAGTCGCGTCGTTGGGAAGAGAAACTGATCGAAAATCGTGGAACAATTGCCGGGACCCGTCTATGGGCGAGGCGCGCGGCGCAGCGAATCCCGCTTTTGAAGATCGGCCGATCTCGGGTTCTCTTACGGCGTTCCTCTTTATGGGTGTTTTCTCTTGCGTCGCGGGGCAAAATTTTCATACGAGTCGAGAGGCGAATGAGTAGGGATAGGGAAAGCTGTTGCGTCGGCAAATGATAAAAGTTACGAGCCGAGCAAACAGAAAGGGGTGATATACAAAGAAGAAAGCAGAAGCCGCTTGTGTCCCGCTCCCCCGCTGCTTTTCATTCAAGAGGGCGCAAAAGCGGTACGGTACACACGGTATAAACACACGCGCGCACTCGCGCGCTCTTTCGTACACAGCGTATATATAGTACTACAGACTACATATACACGTACTATAGATTATACACGTAGCTGCACGAGGAGGAGGGTCGCGCGTCAAGGGTGGAGTTTAATTATCGAGACCTTGCAAGTTCGTTACATACATTAGTCCGGTGGTTAGATAAAAGGCGTCCATGGCTATTCTCTATTCCTTTGATATCAAAGCAAAGATTCTCTCTCTCTCTCTCTGTTTCCTCTTACTACCCGTTCCACTATGGTCTCCACTCTCCATCTCAGTTTCCCCTTGTTCTTCCTATGTTTCTTCCTCTTCTCTCTGTCACGCTCTTGCCGCTGTTTCTCTCTTTCGCTCTCTACCATTCTTTGTCTCCCTTTTTTCTCCCCCGGTGCGTTCAGTGTCTTGGGTCTTTAACGCTCGCCCCACGAAAGAGTTACGGGCGTAATTACCACACGGCAGGTATCATTATACGCGTATATGCGTCCGTTTCTTTATGCAGATACGATTATCCCGCTTTTTCTTCTCTTTTTCTCTCTTTTTTTCTAATTTTTTGGTTCTGTTTTCTCCTTTTTCTTTCGTGTTTTCTTTTATCTCTGCCCTACTTTCGCTTTTCCTTGTCTCCCTTTCGTTATTTCTTTTTCCTTCCTCGTTCTCTTTTCTGCGCGCGTGTGCAAGCGTTTTCTCGTCGTTTTTTCCCTCCTTTTTCATTCTTTTTCCCCCCGTTGGTCTCGAGTAATTGAAATTAGCGGCCGGCTTCGTTTATTACGAGTTTCGTATCGCTAATTATCGTTGCTCCGCGGTCCCTTTGATGCCGACGTTTTTAAGTATATATTTTACTGGAATCACGCTGCACCGGCTTAATGATGTATCGCGTGAATTAAGATAAAAGCGGAGCCTCCTCGAGACCGAAGAGACGGCCTACCATCGTAGAAGGGAAACGTGTAAACGGTGGCCAAAGCACTCGAAACATTCTCCGGCTACTCGGAACTCGAATCGCCGCGGAACTCGTTTTATCGAACCTCGATTATGTATTGAGCATTCCCTTAATATTTTGGTCGATTGCTCGGCCAACTTGCAACAGAATCCGATCCGAGTAGCTTAAATAATTCTAACGTTTAACTATGTTACATTCGCGTACTTCTATTTTAATTGGGACTGCAATATGTTTTTCTCCTTTTGCATTGTTTTATCGAGTCGAGAAAAAATATTATAGCAATAATAAGGGATTTAGTACTACAATACGATGAAATACTAAAAAATTTTTAAATACTAAGATAATAAAAATTTAAAAATTACAGGAACTGTACAAGATTTGTAAACGTTTACCTTTTCCGAAAGAAATTTTTATTCTGAATGTTCATCGCGGAAAAACATACGAAACTTTTGAATCTTTTCTAAACTCTTGCACCTATTGCAAGACCCTCGTAAAATTCTAACATGCATCTTCAATATTCATTGATCAATAGTCTGAGCAGTAATTGCTGGCAGTTCTTAGAGCTTGTTCTTTTTACTATGGCTGGATGTTGGACGCATGTAGGACGACCGCCTATTACAATCCATGAATTCCAAAAGAAATTAAAAGCTTTCCTTCTTAATTGAATTGCTTATTGCGTTATACTGATCATTATGAAATAAGAAAAGTGTGCACCAATGTGCGTAACGCTGCGTTAAATTACACCTCCGTTGTTTCCTTATTTATTTATATTGTTATTATTAGATTTTGTTAATCGTCATTGATATCGACAAATTATTATTATGATTGACATGTTGTTAAGATTGGCATTGTTTGACTAGATATAAAACAATTAAATTGACAAAAATAATAAGTTAAGCATCTTTTTCAGAAATAGCTTTCATGTGTTTCGTAAGAAAAAAAGAAAGATGAAATTTTTTTATATCGGCGTTCAATTTCCTAACTTTCGATATGCGTACACGAAATTCCTAGATATAGAAAATCCTTCGAACAGTTGTCCCTACGTGTGTGGCGAGGTCCATTAGATAAAATCTTTACTTAAGATTCTCTTTTCCTTTTACGTTGTGGGTGGGAAAGAGGTCGTTCCAAATTTATTGCTCCCTATCACTCCTTTACATTGATCTTGCCATTCAAATCTTATCATTGTACATTTACCACCAACGAGTATACGAATTAACACCTTCTTACCAACTACGTAACAAATAACTATTTTTATTAGCGAACTTGGCAAAATTGTTTGTATGAAAAATTATAAGAATTCAAAGTTTTATTTTCCCAACATTCGAATATTCTTCGATCTAGAATTTGCATATCTTACGAGTACAGGTTAAGTATTAGATATGGAAACATTTTATAATAATATTCTATCGAATATACAGCGTATCAAATATTTTATGTTTAATTATATAGTTTATTCGATCCAACCATCCAGGAAATATAATCCCGTGACCGCTTTAAACGATGCATTTCCTCTATCGTCGGTGAAAACTTGAGAAATTTTGTAAAAAGCGGCGCTCCAAGTACCGCATCATGGCGGACGTGTCGTGTTTCGTAGATGCTCATTTATGTATGGTAGTTGCGCAAAGATATCTTTTCAGTATTTCATTTCGTAGAACGCTTTTACACAGGCGTCTAGGTAACGGTAAACGGCAGTGTAATGCAGACACATTAAAGATACATTACACTTCCTTCGGCGAGTGTGCAAAACGTTTCTGAAATAAACGCTGGAAATGGATGTGTTCTCGCCATCCCTTTCAGTGGAACTTTCGTTAATTCGTTCGCTCGCTCGTTCGCTCGCACCGCGCGAATAATTTCGGCCGAGCAATAGACCGAATGCATTAAAGATAATTGCGCTTTTATGCACGGAATCCGGTCTCTCTGTAATTATGAAACAGCAACCCTTTGATCTGTAATTTACGCGTTTAAACGCGTTCGCATCCATCAATTTCTAGACACGCTTCCGCCGATTAAAATTTTTCCTCGATCATTTTTTGCTCGATTTTTCAAATCTTTTTTTAAACGTCGTTGACTCTTTCTGTTTTCATCTTATTTTCGTGCCTGTCTTCTATTTATTTTGTTTCTTGTCCTTATTGGCTGTTCCTTCTTTTCTTGCTTTAAAAGTCGTGTAGTAGATTGGGACACGTAAAAAATAATCTCGTTGGATTCGATTTAATGTGAAAAAAACGTGACCGTGAGATAGGTTTGGTGATCCGTTGTATTTATTTCTGGTGATTCAAAGTTACATCCCCTTCAAAATAGTCCGAAAATACTTCCTACACTCCGTAACTTAAGTACCGAGTGGCACTCAGAAACTGACTATAAATATAGGCTTTACCGTGGAGGATGTTACTTTGATACCTTTGAGATTCTGACTTTTGTTTACGAGCGATGCCGCCGCTCGACCGTAGATAACAGTTTCATTCCCTTTGATGAGAACTTCATGCAACGTAAAACAAAGCTATGAAGAGGAATATGTTTAACGAGCTAGCGTAAAACGAGTACAACCACTCCGATCTTGTAATTATATTAAGCTTCGTTTTCATAAAACCAACGTCTCTTTTAAAATAAAATTTCATTCGTTAAAATATCAGTGTAATCCACTTGTGTGAATATCGACGATTATTATATAAAATACAATCTCACTTGCATAGGATTTCCATAGCTTTTGTCGTAGTCTTATCTTAAGATAGTTAGAGGGTGGTTAAATATTGGTTAAATCTTGGTCCATCCATTATTACTGACAAGTTAACGATCGTTTGGTTACAGTGGTTGGTAATACGGAAGGCAGCGACTCGGAGGAACTTCTTGGCGGTGTCTCGGCACCTCGTAGCGGTTCGCCACCGGAATCCCAGCCAATTCTATTAGAAACAGAGGCACCACAGGTCGCGGTTGACGCTTCCACCAGTCCTACGCCGGCCACCGGAAATGACGAGCAGCCGAGTGCCAGTACAACGAAGCAACTCAGTTTCGAGGTATTATTAACTCCCTTGCTTGTTAAAGAGGAAACAATGGAACATATGTTTTCGTTGTGCGACAACTAGTTTTTAAATTTAAAGAACTTTTTCTCTAAATTAATCCTCGATTAACATTACGTTTAATCTTTTAATGCAAACACAAAGATAGTAGATTTTTTCTAGAACAAATTTTGACCTCCTAAGAGATTGAACTCATCTTATTATACAACGTAATCGATCCTTACAGCAAATCTGTATCATTAGGTTCTTTGCGATTCAAACTCGGTATAAAATATATTCTTTTGACCTATAATTCAACCTAATATATGTATCTAAGTATCTTATCGAACTTACTAACTTATCGCGATAAGATACAAATGGAAGATAATAATAAATTAATATATACTATACATGTAATATATAGAATCAATAATAAAATATTGCTGAGACCGCAGACTCTGCACGATTTACATATTCCAAGTAATAACATATCTCGTCCCATCTCTATTTATTGTTGATTTGAAACTTTTGTTATTCAACTTGGTCCGTGGTTGCAGGAATTCGAATGCGACGTTTCGGTAGCGGAGGGTGACCGAAGACGGCAAGAATTCTCATTCACCCTGTACGATTTCGACGGCCACGGGAAGATAACAAAGGACGATATAGCCGGCCTGGTTACTACCATTTACGATACTCTGGGCGCTTCTATCCAGGTACCACCGTGCGGCAGTAAGACGATTAAGGTGAAATTGACTGTGTCGCCAGATCAGAGAACCAGCCAGACACGATCGGCTGGCGGCTGTTTGAACGCGTCCACGCAGCCGGCTGCTGCTACGAGCTTTTCCGGAAATTCGTCCTGCTGCCATTTAAAACACGCGTCCTGCAACAATGCCGGGACCCATACTGGCACGCATGGTTTACGTAGAGTTCCTAGAAGGAGAAGGGTGCCACGACACCGTTGCCAGGTAAGATTGATGCCCCTACGAGGCGAGGATTCGAGGCTTTGGGTTTTTATGGAGCCGCGTCTCTTCTTTCGTAACCCGACAATTCTAGAAGCTAGTGGTGGATTTATCATTTCTGCCTTTCGAGATTTATCGTTCGCGAGATAGGAGGGGGGTCTGTTCTTTCTGATTCTTTCTTTATCCGTTTTTCTCCCCTACCCCCCTTTTTTTTTATTTTTATTATTGATGTTGGACAGATGTAACAGGGGTCCTCGCGGATTGCCTTTTTATTGTTGGGGTGTTCGAACTCTCGGAATTCTGAATGAAACAGCTGCGCGTCGTTGTTTGGTAGTTATTTGAATCTTGGAATGTAAAGAAGAATATAGGTGGTTTGTGATAGGAATTTTTATATTTTAATGTTAAAAGATGCCAGATTAATGCGTAGGACAATAAGTACATAGCGGTAAAAATATGTTTTATGTGGCGTACAACAAATATCAAAATGTGTTTGTATATTTTTTAAATGATGTTATTTGTAAATAATATTACACATTCGATGAATAAAAATATGTTATTTTTATATGCTGTCTTAGAATGAAGAGAAGGAGGTGGATACCCACAGCGAGGATGACGGTGAAAACGCACGAACAAATCGAATAAAGCAGGAGGAATTACGCAAAAGGGTGGGGCCCGTGCCTCATTTACCATCACCCTATTCCAATAGCTCCGAGGGTGATATTAGCGATGACAGTGATGTTTCTCCCGCAGTTTCCCCCTTGACGCCACTTCTCACGACTAATCAGCGAAAACGCAGTGGTGCCCTACAAAGACAACAGCTCTTGGAAATTATTCAGGCGAACATGGAAAAGAATAATCTCAGTTTTCATACATCAAGGTACGTCTTTCGCGTTCAATCGCATGGAAAATCGCGTGACGTGCTCTTGAAGAAAAGGAACTATAGCGCAAATAAATACATATTTCAAATACAGATTCCTAACAAGTTTATTCCATTTCAATAGTCTTATCTACATTTTCTAATATCTCGCGTAAATATATATCGCATATGTTATGTATAGGATACATAATACAGATAACTTTTAATGAGTTAAATCGATCTTTTCTTAGAACCTATTTTTTTTTTTTTTTTGGTAGTATTCGCAAAAATCCGCGATATATTTACGTAAAATATTTCCTTTTCCATCGGTAAGATTTCTTTATGTTAATATCATCAATCGAATATGTGCTATAACAATAATAATTAATTTTACAATTGCTATTTACTGTTCGCTCGAACAAAGTAATAATAAAAATATGATAACGCTTCTGACACACCAGGAAACGACATCAGAACGAGCAACTGCGCATTCCATCCCAAGCCCCACATGTCGAGACTTCACCTCACTACAATCAAGATTGTCGTTCACCATCGGAATCTCGGCCCACGGCGACAGCTTACCATAAGCCTACTCGGGAAAAGCCTCAGGGTTTCACGTCGTTCTCCAAGGTACCTGCGAAGCATAGGGGGAATCTGAGGAAGACGCGAGCACACTACGGACTTCAGAGGAATAACACGACGGTGCAACCGCCACGAGCATACGTTCAACCTCAAGTTTTACCGAGAAATGTGATCAGCCCGAACGTCTACACAGATCAACAAACCACTGCGCCAGCTAACGCGAATCGTAATGGCGGCAATCTGATATCGAACAATCAGCACCCTATTAATCAAACTCCGACCAACAATCATAACGTTCAGCGTAACGAGACGCAATTTGGTCAAACGCCTCAACAGTGTGGCAAGTCGAGCAAGAAACATCAACTGAAGCATGCGACCAGGGAACAGGATCAGGCCAGAGCCATGGTCCAAGTCGTTCGTTGGTTGGAACGAGAATTTTCGCAGAACGCCGCTGCGAGCTCCGGTAGGAAGCACGTTCACGAACATATTCATCATCATTACCATCATTACCACACGGAGGCGCTTGTTTGATTCGTTCTTCGTTCGAGGAGCTTTTGCGCGAATGTAACGAGATTCTTTGGTGATCGCATTAGTCCTCGAGCGATAGGGTGGAGACTGAGTGATCTGTGCTGTTCCTTAAAAGATTTTTTTCTGATTGCCGGCTGTCAAAAATCTGTCGATTGATCCATTATCATTTAGCTGTAGGGTCGACCGTTGAAAATTTAAAGCTATACTCTGTTTTCTTCTGTTTTTACACATTCCTACAATAATGATTGTAGTGATTGAGATGAATATTTCACAGTTAGAATAGAAATCGAATTCAGTCGTTCATCCTATGATTTCCGAGGATCAGTGTACTAAAAAAACACCTACAGCCAAACTTTTGTTGATCTATTCCTACACTTTGCGGTTTGTACATTTTTATTCGTTCGAATGTACTGAGTTCCTGCGTAAATTTTAATTCCGAAATATCGAGATATTCTAATGGAAGTTACGAAGATCACTGCCATGTTTCGTTCTTTTTAGAAAGAAGGTATTATCGAACCCGATTTTAACATAGTCGATCAATAACGAACCAAAGCGCATTTTTAAAAACGGATACTCGAATAGCTTTGGATCATTGTAAGTATCGACTAAGCAATATATCGAGAAGTTTTATTCTCGAGACATGTAATCGTGTTTATATTTTAATTATTTATCGTATGGTATAAGACGATCTTTCCTCGTTTATGTTTTCAATTTCCAGAACAACGGATATGTATCTTCCTCAATTTGTAATAGTATTACAAGTGAACGAAGAAAATCTAAGATGATACCAATGATCTATTACTATACCGAAGTGCTTATTACGAAGGTTGTTATTTCTGAAATTTTTACAACGTCTCGCTACTGTAATGCTCGATATTTATAGTCATACGCATACACGATAGTGATTCGTTTTTGTACATAATCGTGTGTAAAATATGAAAGAAGTTCGACGATTTTATACAATTCTTTAAACCGACTTGTAATTTATTAAAAGGAAATACCTTTAGTTTTCCTTCGAACTCGAATCACGTACAAAATCGTACAAAATCACCCATTTTAATTTACGTGGCTTTTACATATTTTAGTACAAAGTGTAAAGATTTGTTCTACAGAGAAATTTTATTTTAATCCGACGAACATACAAACTGTTTTGTTTACTGATAACAATGATTTTAAAACGATTTACTCAATTAATTTATAACGAACAATGTCATTTTAGACAGAACAGTATTAGTGCGTAACAATAACGTAACCACTATACAGAATAATGTTGCCTAGCGAGAGTATGAATTGAATTTCTAAAAATTCCATACGCATGCAAAGTAGAGAATCACGAGAACTAGAAATATTTTAAAGTTCGTGGCGTTGAATAAATACGAAAATAACACTAGGGGTCGGTATACCCATTTAGGAGACAAAGTGCTTTTCTGACTACAGCTTTCTTGCTGAAGGTGTGAGCGAAACCTCAAGGAGAATGCCCAAGATTGAACGTTAAGCGTTTTAAAATAACTTTTCTCGGACACTTTCCTTGGAACAATCTGTAATTCGACGAAATGTATTTATTTAACTGAGCTATGAAATAAGAAAATTGTAGATAAATATTTAGTCAAAGTGTCAGGAATATTGGCTGATTGCAAAACTCTGAGCAAGTAACAATTTTTGTTACTTAGCAGATAAATATCTATTTGAAATAATGAATGTCTCATTTCATAAATCAATTGAAATCAATCAGCTAAACTTCGTTAATAATTCGATTTTACGCAGAAAATTAATTTTGAAAAAGGAGAGAGAAAGATATGTCCACAAAGGAAGTAAAATTTATTGATCTAAAAACGTATATAAGAAAATAACATTTATAGAATGTATTAAAGCGTTTGCAGTCATTCAATATCTTCCTTGATTTGATATTCAGCGTTGTAATTTTTACGAAAACTTTTTTTTCTCGTAACGATTACATCGCAAATCGATGGTGCTTCTATATTCCAACGAATACAATAGTATGCCCCGTAATGGCGTTAATCATTAATCCATTGTATTTATACAATATTTCTCGACAATACAAGAAAGTATTAAGGTAATGTAATTGTAAGAAAACAATTATGAAATTTACAATTCTGTACGCTATATTTCCAATTATTGTTTCAATTCTGTAATTCACAAATGATGAACGAAGGCTTGGTAGGAAAGTATGCGTTGGCACAGAATTTTTCTCGAAGCAACATCTTTATGTTTACATAATCTTTCTGTTATACAGACTATCGCTGATAATTATTCGAGGTACGACATAACGATAAAAATTACATAAAGTAAATTCATTGAGAAAGAAATAATTTATTGCAAAAGTTTTTATATTTTTTTTATTATCGAATAGTTCGTTACTGAGGATTTGATTAAAACACATAAAGTTTTTGAAATAATTACGACTGATGTAATAAATTCAACCCAAGCGTATGAGTGATAAAAATATTATAACGCCAGAAATTAATGTCAAGAATTATCATACGTATCTTTTGAGGCGTAACATTGAACATGCATAAAGTTTTCACAAAAAAAAAAAAAAAGAAGTAAAGCTGAAAAGAATGGACTTGTTAAGAGTGCCTTGTCATACCTCTGTTACTAAGCAAGTATTAATTATCGAATCTCAATGTACGAAAACACTCCCTTGAATTTCGATGGACCCATTTATTATTAACGCAGGTACAATAATTTTCGCTAGCAGTATGTTGTTAAGCTACGTATTTCTTTATATTAATTTGGAAATGCATGATGCTTAGGATCTAACAACTGGAATTGTTACGGATATTTTTCTATCGGAGTACTCGAGGAAAAAAGGATTATAATTATAATATTTATTAATTACAATAGATATTACTAACAATACGATTAAACTATGACGACAATTGCTACTTTGTAAATTTATAAATCTTGGATGGTGGTGCTGTCCAGCGACATGTAATTTTATATCGATCTTTGTAATCATTGTAGATATTTTGTGTAATGTATTTTTTATTGATATTTATTAAAAACACATTTTGATACTACATCATCGGAATTCATAATGGAATTCTTTCACTCCACAGTGTTTCATAAAGAAAACCAATAAAATTTCGACATTATTTTCACTTCTCTATGTGCGCTTCTTTTCTACCTCCATATTTTTTACCTCCGTAAGGTTTTTGAAAGTCGGTTGAAATCATGGAATCATAGAATGATAAAAATATATCTCTTAATTGCATGGCGAATAAACTTTGTAAATGCTGCCAATTTTCCTTTAGTGTCTGCGATTAAAACCAGAGGGAGGTTTAATATTCCTTTTAAATTGTTATGACAAAGAAGAAATGAGAGTGTCATGCTTGTAGTTCCAGTTGTTTCACAGTACAGGTGCTGCACCCTACGGCCAAGCGCTGAAGCTGGCAAATGCTAGCATATACAAGAACCTATGTATTTAATAAAGTTAGGGATCTGCCCTGTTTGGTTGCACACTAGTGTAGTATCGTGGACAAATGATCTAAGAAATATCGGGTGAACTATATTGTTGTAAACTATTAGTTGTGAGTTATGAATTAACTATTTAGTTGCCTTAGTTATGGCACATTATTGTATTTAGTTCACGTTAAATAACCATCGTTTCCCGTTTAATTCATCGTAAATAGATCTATCGATCAATAAACTTATCATATAGGATAGATAGGATAAGATAGAAGGTAATAGACTCCCGGAGGTGTTTAAGATAAATGTAGAAATTCAGCAAGACGGAATAATAGATCAGTCTCAATTTGACTTTGCAAACCCGATCATAGTCGAAAAAAGAAACGGATCTCTTTGTGTTCCTACCGGGAAAAGTAGTAAAGAATGTACGGTAGTTATAGTTTCTACGAGTCCTTCTTCTCTCGAGGATGCTGTCGTCGTGAAAAAAAATTTATTAGACGAATCGGTTACAACGGACATAACCGCGGTGGCGTCGGATGGAGACAACACGAACGGTTGTGATGAGGATTTCGTAGGATTTACAGAATATCGTGCGAACTGTACAGTCGAAAAAATAAAAGCTAGCACGAGTACGTCAGAAAGGTACGACAGTGCGACATCGAAGCAGTTTCGAATCGGTGGCGAGATCATTCAAGTTTGTAGACGTAGACTGCGTGGTATGTCTATCGTCGAAGCTAGGAACGCGTTAAAACGTGTTCGGAACCCGTAGAATTGCGGATAGCCAGAGAACCGACTTTCGTTTTAGATGAAGAGCTAGGTAATACGTGTGGCGATATTCTTGTACGCACTCGAAGCGACAGAAGTATCGACGCTGAAACAAAGGAAAGCGGCTGATGTTCGCGATTCCATAAATGGCGTGCAACAGAAAACCCCTTTTAAATGTAAGATAGTTGGTACCCTGATGAAGGATGGAGAGAACACGAGTTCTAAGGAGCGAATAAGAAGCGAGAATGAGGCAGTTACGAGAAAATTTCAGGTGCGAATGCAAGCTATCAATCCAACCTCTCCCGCAAAGTGCGTTTAACAAAAGACGCGACAACATACAAGATGGAGGATCTGATGGCAATCAGGAAGACGCAAGCCGGGGTTCTGGGTTAAAGCTCCACTCGAAGTTCCTTGGGATGTACCGTGTGGTGAATGTTTTACGAAATGATTGTTATATGGTGCAGCGAGAAGGCGAACACAAAGGGAAATTGCGAATTATACCTATCCTCCCCGAGCTGTAAGTCTAAGGATTCAAAGGTCGGGAAAAACCCACAGTCAAGTGGGGGCGATGGACGGACGAAACCCAACGGGTGGTGGGGATGATGAACGGACGGGACCCAATGGCTGATGGGGATAGACGGACTGGACCCAGGCTGGTGGGGAGCATCAGCGACATACTAGGGCAGTCACCAGCAGACTGTCGTACCGTGCGGGTGTGTTACTTCAGTCTCAACGAGGTCTTACGATCGTGTTCAGACTTGTTCATACAAGTTGTAGACAACAAGTTAACAACAAATAAAGTTCCAAATTATATTGGAACTATCGCTCGATCTATTAAACCTCGTCCACGTTGAGTGTTAAGTCATTCAAGGTACGTGATATCGACTGAATATAAAAGTTTTATTGTTACTTCATCGGATCGAGTAATATTGCTTGCCACTATCTGTGTAGTTGATAACAGATTTTCAATATAGTTGCATAAAAATTTATATTTTTCAACTCTTCCAAAAATTTGTTTGTCCGATATTAATAGTTTTTCGATATAAATTATTGCGCCATTTTGTTATTCGTAGAACCGTGCAATTAAATAGGTTCTTGTCTATGCTAGCGTGCAACCAAACAAAGCAAATCTCTAATTTTATACGTTCTTGTATATGTTTAGGTGTTTCGTAGTTCAGCATTTGGCCGTGTGGTGCAGCATTAATCCTGAAACAACCAGAACCATAATCGTTAGCACTCTCATTCCCTCTTTGTCATAGCTTGTAAACAAGAAATAAAAGCAGACGCAAAAAATGGACGCACGGAGACGGGATAGAGAGCAAATTGGGTTATGTGGCGTTGATAGAATTTGGGGAAAATCACCAACACGGATCGAAGAGTAAGAATTATAATATTTTATTTTGTAATCATATTATACATCAATCATATTATACATATATGTTAATTGTTAAATGTTTTGTGTTTAATATAGTTCTGACGAAAATGAAGAGACTAACAAATACAAAGACAGTATTATACCAAAAGATAGAAAAAGGAAACATGAGATGAAGAAAAAGGTATGAAAACACAATTTAATTTCCCATTAATTTAATAAGTAAATTTATTTTCTTGTAAGTTACAATAAATGTTTTTTATTATTGTTTTAGAAAAGTAAAAAATCAAAGAAAGAAAAGAAAGCTAAGAAAGACAAAAAGAAGAAACAGAAAAGGAAAAGGTCAGATAGTAGCTCTGACAGCGAACCTGAGGAATTAGAATGGGTGGAAAAGAATGGAATTAATGATAAAGCAAAGGTTAAAAAGGGATCAAGTTCAGATGAGAGCGGCGATGAAGTAGTGGGACCAGTTCAAAAGCCACATGTGACATTATCTGCTAAAGATTTTGGCAAGGCTCTTTTACCTGGTGAAGGTGCTGCTATGGCTGCATACGTTGCTGAAGGAAAACGTATACCTAGAAGAGGTGAAATTGGTCTGACTTCAGAAGAGATAGCCGCATATGAATCTGTTGGCTATGTTATGAGTGGTAGTAGGTAAGATATCCTTTGAAAATTTAGTTTCATAGTTTGAAAATTACTAAAGTATAGCAAAATAAATTGATTCTAACATTGGTTATTTTTTTTTCAGACATCGGCGAATGGAAGCTGTTCGTATCCGCAAGGAAAACCAAATTTATTCTGCTGATGAGAAACGAGCATTGGCTATGTTTAGTAAAGAAGAACGACAAAAGAGAGAAAATCTTATTTTGGGGCAATTCAGAGAGATGGTTAACCAGAAGTTAGCCCAAGAACAGAAGAAAAAGTAATGTAATTATTTAATATATAATTTTCATCTTGTTTAACATAACAAGAAGTTATGTATGAAAGAAATGTATATAAGAATTGAATATATTGTAAAATATTATTTATATGTGTGTAGTATATATTTGTATGTATGTGTACATATATGGAAACAGATGTAAATTATATATTATATGATACATTACTTATCAATAAGGTTTAGCTTAAGAAATGTTCATTTTAAGCAATTAATAACAGTTTATTAATGTAAGTTAGGAAATTATATATAAGTGTTTACTAACATTTATAAATAAATATATCTACTCGTGTAAGAATAATTATAACAATAGCTTATACTTTCTGATTGCTTTCCCAATCTAACCATCCTCCGACATAATTGTATGCACTAAAATATAAATAAATAGGTTTAATTAATACATTTGTAATACACGTGTAGATATATTCTTGTAATATAACATACTTTTCATATCCAAGCTTTTGAATTTCTTCTTGAACCATGCCACTTCTCTTCCCAGATCTACAGCTTAATATGATCTTCGTATTTTTGGAGGGTTTTTCTTTATTAAATCTTTCTTTAAAATCTTTCTCAGAAAGGCTCAACAATGTATTTGCAACATCTCCCACTATAATAATAAAATTCAACAATAACTACCTAATATTATAAAGCATGATTTTAACGATATTAGAACATACTTGGTATATGAATACTTCCAGGTAGTTTTCCAGTTTCATCAATTTCTTCCTTTTCCCTGACATCGATGATTAAAACACTACTATCATTTTGAGCTTTTAAAATCTC
Source organism: Bombus pyrosoma (assembly GCF_014825855.1). Classification (NCBI taxonomy): domain Eukaryota; kingdom Metazoa; phylum Arthropoda; class Insecta; order Hymenoptera; family Apidae; genus Bombus; species Bombus pyrosoma. Next base: position 9,481,545 of record NC_057780.1, on the reverse strand, counting down.
ATTATAATTAACATTAAGGCAAATTTTATCACCTCCAGACATGGTTTTAACATTTGTATTATGAAGTATTGAGGTTGAAAACTGTAAAGTTGGTTTTACTAAAAGACAATATGTTTGATATATCGTAAATAAAATCGTATATTTATAGTAAAACATCTTATTTTTAATTACAAACTTCTTTAAAAATTACGAAAACAAGAAAGTTAAATCACGCATTATATTCTTTACGGAATTGTCAATAAGTTTACAGGCTCCTTTTTTAATATTTTTTGTAGATTACCATGAAAAAATATCCTATATGAAGCGATTTTCAACAATTTATCATAAATGAAAGGTTTTGGTATAAGATATGAACTTTGATGTAATGATTTGAAAGAAATAAATTTATAGCATTGTCGTAATTTATTCAAATTCATAATTACTTCCTGATCCACTCACAATCACACAGTATGAATTTTATACAACTTATGCTGCAACATAGTATCAAACAGTACATACATCTAAAGATACTATACGTCAAATTGTGTTCTGAAGAAAGATTATTATTTGTATAAATATCATAATATTCTCATCAAATCTTCCAAATGATTCATCGCCGTAATATAATCATATTTTTCAAAAGACTTAAAGATAACAATATCGCTTAATGTAAATTTTTATTGCGTGCTATCATATACCAATGGACGCGACTTAATTAATCAGAGATTATATATTAAATAACTAAAACGATAAAAATTCTTTTCATTTAATTGAATTTTACATCAAATATATTTTCATGTACACAACAGCGTGTTTAATTTGAAATAAGAATTATTCAAAAATGAAATAAAAGCCTATCGCAAAAATCTGTCGTGTGCATTTAAATTGCTTATACCGTCAGAACGCAATGAACCTGACTTAAATATCTTACTTAAAAATAAAGTATAAAACTTTGTTCGATCTGTAAGAAAAGAAAAATAAATTACATTTATCATACAATGATATAAAAAGCAGATACCAAGATGATATTCTGTGTACATTGCTTTTCAGTGATTCATCTGCAGATGAAGAAAAAAGTTGGGAAAGTTTAGAAGAGTCAGGAAGAGCGTATCCCGCTTTCGTATACGTCGCACCCTGATGAGGAATGCGGGAACTAACAATTTTTATTTCTCGTGCGTGGAGCAGTAAAGTGTATTAATTTATTGAAATAATTACGACACTCGTCCTGTTTTTGCACTTTCGCATAATGTGAGTAATCGGACGTCCATTCGTTAGGACCATCTGCTTGCATTCCTGTAGTGCGGCATGTGAAAAATCCTTGCTGGATTCTAGTTCGAGTATATTCTTTTGTTTATTTATACAGCCCTTCAAGTTCAGCAACTTGTAAAAATATTAAAAACCGTGTGCAACAGGATCGTTTTCGGTGTTGCAAACACGCATATACCGATGAGTCGCGTCGTGAGACCTCGAATACTGTCCCACTACGATGTTACGCATCAACGAAAAATTCAATATCTCCGGATTATCAACATTCCAGAGTGTTGACACCTCTGTCAGAGCGCTCTGCTTTACCATTACTATAACATCGTTGTCTCTTTCTTATACGTTGACTTCTGATAATTCTGTCTTCGTTCCTCGTTTTCAAGTGCCGCGTAGTGTCAAATAGAAGAATGCATGAATAGGTTTACGTTCCCACTGGTTTTTAATTTTTAGAGATGTGAGAGTGATTAATCTGTGGGCATTGTTCGTATCTATCTCCATTCGCCTTTTCGACGTGTTTCGATGTGATGTGCTTCTAAATATTGGTTAAAATACATTATAAAAACACGTTTTATCAAAGAATGTTATAAATAAGGCATGTTATAAATCCATGTTTCCTGAAAGCTTGTGAATATAGATCTTTCATTGTTAATTTTTTTAACATTGTATGTACGAGTGTGCAAAAAGCATGTTGAAAGGAAAATAAATTAATCTTTGCAAAATCTATTTATTTAGTCATGCAATGAATTATTAATCCATGTGATATGCATATTAGAATAACACATTCTTGTAGAGATTACATATGAACAGAATGTTCTTTGATATTTCCTGAATGATTGTAAAAATTTAATTCTATATATTTGCAGATTAAATAGAACAGGTGTAAATGAAACAATAGAAAAATGAGTTCTCTGCAGCAAGGTAGCAGATTCTTACCTTTTTCAAATAATAATATACAAAGGAAGCAACTATCAATGCAAGGTACAAGACAAGTTTTATAATATTTGTGCTTGATATTTTTTATTGTTTCTAAGATTTCTGAAATGAACAAAATTTTAATCTATGAAAAGTTGTATTTTTCAAAATACATGATGTATATTTAATAGGTGGTCTTCCACAAAGTTTGAGCGGTAGTGAAACTGATGTATCAACATCAAATGAGAACTTAACTAATGAAGATCGATATGTAATAAGACATACAGCTCGTCAAGAGCCTCAAGGCCAAGAAAATCAGCAGCAAAGTCCATCGAGATCTTCCAGTCATAAAGAAAATATACCAAATATACAAGTAAGTATGAAAACATTTGTTAGTAATTATTTACTAAACAATATATGTCTCTAATAATTTTTCTAACAGTAACTTACATTAAAATAATATACATCTATGTTGTTTATTATAATATTTTAGTTTTTGAAGAATATTAGTTACTTCTATATATCACATACTTTCATTCTTTGTCATTATCTTTGAGATACATGTGATCATTTTTTAATGTCTGTTATCTAACTATATTATTCTTATATATCTTAAATTGCTATCACTACCATTAAGTCACATAAGTGTAAATTACTTTATTGCAATCTAGGGTAACCTGCTCAACAGAAACAGTTTGAAGGATAGTTTAAATGGTTCAAACAGAAACAGTTTGAAGGAGAATTTGAATGGTTCTAATCGAAATAGCCTTAAAGACAGCATTAATGGTTCTAATAGAAATAGTTTGAAGGATAATTTAAGTAATCGTACCAGTGTAGGGTCAAATAGAAGTAGCTTAGATGTGTCTACAAGCTCTTACAACACACTTATTATACACAATGCTAATGATGATAATTCATGGGTACCATCTGGAAGGTAATATATACTTTGAAGAAAAATTCTTATTTTTATAATCTTTGGTAAATATTTATAAATTATATATCAATGTTTAATTTTAGGTTGTCAGGTGTAGTGAGAGAACATGGAGATATGGGTTACTTATATTGTGATGGTGGTGGTAAAGGACATTCGAATAGTCCTACTATGCAGTCTTTATCGAATTTATCTCACGAAGATCATGTTTATGAGCAACCTAATAATGGAGGATGTCAAGAAATTACAGATATACCAGATGATTATCTTAGTCAGTCACAGGTGATTATTTTAGTAGTATTAGAGTATATGTTTAACAAATGAATATTGTTGATACTTTTATATTATTATGACATAGTTTATTAAGTGAGACTAATTCTTCACGTTCGTTATTTTATCTCGTTTAAATTAAGCAGGTATTAAAACATCTTGCAAAAGAAGTTAAAGTACCATCTTATAGCAAGCTAACTAATAATGGAGGAAATATTGATATGAGAATGAGAGATGGTGATAGAGGAAAACAGAATGATAGCGAATCAGAAGATAGACCACCACCTTCGTATATGTCTGTTCTGCTACCACTAAAAAATAAATCTCGACTTCTTGGGCCAATGGAAAAATTGACATTATCAAGATCACAACCTGATTTATCTAGAATAGGCAAACCAGATATGGATAATTACAATTTGCGGGCAACTTCTCCACGGTGATTTAATTAAACCGATTTTCTTCAAGTTATTTCACTTATAATGATCGCCTTTTGTAAATAATATTTTATTTTTCATAGACCTCAAACGAAAGGAAGAGAGGAGACAGAATCTGCAACGGGCGAAATTTGGCCACCATCAGAGATGATACAAATTGTAATCCAGGAGAACAGTGCCTTAAAATTAGAATTAGAACGATGCTATAACAAAGTTGCTAAATCTCAAAAGTTGGAACAAGAGATCGCGAAGGTACACAGGGCTCATGAGGAATTGGCTGCGTCGAGTGAACGAAGAGAGAAACTGGAACGAGCTGCTAGACTGAGGTTACAAAATGACTGCAGACGATTAACCGAATTAAATCGTGCATTGAGAGATCAAATAGATTTATTATCGGCACGTACCGATAGTCCTCCGATCGTAGAATCTATGAGAAAGGAATTAACGCAACGAGAATTATTAATTGGTCAATTGATTACACAAAGTATGTAAATTTTATTATTCGTTAATGTTTCTGTTAATAAAAATATTATTTTAACCGTATTGATATTTATACTAGATAAAGAATTAGCCGCGGCGAAAGAAAGGCAGGAAATCGAATTAGCAGCACAGCGAGCAACGTTACAAGAACAACGTACACACATAGATATTTTAGATACTGCTCTCACTAACGCACAAGGCAACGTTGTACGCCTTGAAGAAGAGGTAATATTTTTTTTATGTTCCAGTAAATTGTTTGTTTGTAAGTTGTTTGTTACATTCGTTTCTTACAGTGTCGGAAGAAACAAGTATACGTAGAAAGGGTAGGCCAACTTCAACGAGCTTTGTCTTCTCTTCAAGCGTCCAGTGACAGAAGAGAAGAAACAGAAAGACAGTTGAGAGGTCAATTAGAACGGGAATTAAGAGAAGGCGGTGGCGGCGGTGGCGGTGGTGCTAATGGTAATGAACAATCCTCCAATGGAGAAACGATCGCCGAATTAAAACGACGAATACGCGAAAGAGATGAAAAAATTATGTCACTCGAGGGTGACGTTGCAAAATGGGAGCAACGTTATCTCGAAGAAAGTGCACTAAGGCAAGCGGCAATTGATGCAGCCAGTCTACCAAAGTAAGTTTGCTCGTTTAATAAATTTTTTTGTCATATGCACATTAATTACAATTTATTTATCTGACCAATCAGGGACGCCAAGATAGCTGCGTTAGAGAAGACGAGTCAAGACGCTGAGAAATTAATTGCAGAGGCACGTTCTGAGAAAATGAGACACATGGATGAAGTACACGCGGCACAGAAAAAATTGGCTGATTTTGAATCTAGGTAATATTATTTTTATTTCATATAATCTTTCTATATCTTTTGTCATTTAAATAGAATTACAGTAATACAAACTCTTGTCTGTTTCATAGAATGAAGGATCTAGAATCGAAATTAGCTGAAAGGGATGCAATGATTAGAGTCCTTCAAAAACATACGTACGACAAGGATAGTAGTAGCAGTAGTGGTGTTGGTAGTTACCCTGCTGCACATTCGTCTCATTCAAGCACATCAGCGGATCACCATACTGCACTAACAAGCACGCCAGAACTCGGTAAGATTTCTGATACAGTTCTTTTTTCGAAAACTAGTAATTATAATGTCTTCTTAATTATTCATTTTTATGTTTAACAGTAAGCAGTGTATTGGGTGGTGGTAGTGGTTATGGAAGTACCGGTTCGTACGGTGTTACGGACAGTTACAAGTATAGGAAGCAGGGGAGCTTCGAACAAACGAATAAAAGTCTCGATGATCAATTAAAAGAACTAGACTCCCAGCTACTTAGTAAGGTATGCAAGCTCCCAGTAAACGTATAGTTACTAGACGTAGAAATAATTTCGTGATAGTAAAATTAATTTTCTGTAGACAGCATAGTTCCGTAACTATGTAAAGGACAGGATAAACGTAGGATTTTATCATTTAATTTTAATAATTTCAAAATTACATTTTATGAAATTTTATTTTTATTTTTTTCTATGTACTCTTTGCGTTCAACATAATGTTTTGATTTTGTAATGTTAAACTCTTTAGTGTTTACTTTAGCTTTATAGCTACAGGAGACTATGAAAATATTACAGATTATACAATCAAAGGTATTTTAATGTTCCATTTGGGTTAGTCGTATGGACAAGAATAGTTGATGTATCATCAAGAATCTATAATATCTTCTGCTTGATATATGAATAATTGTCAGATGCATTCGATACATTAAATAAGTATATTAAATACGTCAACTATTCTCTTGTGTTTAGTATTGCATAGTACATTGCAGTTGTGTTATTTGCATAACTATGTGTTGTATTAATTCATTTTTTTTTTAACGAATTTCTTATATTTTTTTATTTCGCTTTGTTAGCCAAATTTATACAGAGTAAGCTTTTTACCTACGACAAGCCTTCAAAAGATTCGTATGTTATCAGACTTTTGCGATATAAAAATAGAAATTGATAATTGGAAAGAAAACTAATTTACTATTTCGTAAAAAGCAAACTCCGCATAAATCATAAGACAATATATATATAGGTGATATGTAAAGAATGCATTTGCTGCTCATTTTTTTTATCTAAAAATTCAGTAAACTGTATTTTCACTAATACAAATTTTTGTGTGCCATTGATTTTTCGTTTTATAATTAACTATATATTAATCGTATATTTTCGATTAGACGATAAAAAAAGAAAAAAGAAAAGACATTTCCTCCATCCCTCTTAATTCAAACTAACCTAACCCAATCCTCATCCCGTGTGATCCTAGAGTGTGCATGCGCTGTTGTAGCGAGCACTAACCCCCACTTTCCAGGTCCCAGGCCTCCTTTCCAACGCGGCTCTGCTTTTCTCTTGTTTCAGCGGGCACTTTGCTGTTTTCCAGGATTCTCTAATCCAGGCACTGCGTCGCGAAAAGGAAAAATACCCAAGCCATTATTGGCGGGTGTAGATAGCACAGGTACCTCGAGCACCGCCTCGAGCAAGAGTCGCCTATTAGACGACTCCGGTGGCGAGGTTTCGCCGGGTATCATGGAATTTGCGAGTGCAGCTTCGAGACTGAAAGGCACTGTATCGAGATTGTCAGACGGTAAGCCCGAAGATATGATGCTGCTGGAGAAGCAGGGCAGAAGCTCTCAGAGGCAGAGGATGCAAGAGGGCGAACCACGTCGCGCGGGTAGTCTTCCTCCTAGCTCGTTACCGCGGCCGCCGAAGAATCTGAAGTCGACGAACTCGCGTTACTGCAGACTAAGCGACACGGAGACTCGCAAGAAATCAGATCCAGGTCCAGCTTTGGACACCTCTGTGAGCATGAAGGTGCGCGATACGAGCAACTGCACCATCGAGTATGGCAGATTCGACACGAAGGCTCAGCGTCGAAAGAAATCATCCGGAACGGAACAGTTGGTCGTCAATAATTCGCTGAAAAAGCCATCCTCCACGACAAGTCACGAGTACGAGCGCCTTCAAGGTGAAAACATTCGCAAGAAACAGCCTTCCAATTCAGAAACGAAGCACAGGGAAATGCAGAGTCGCTCGTTGATACCTCCGCCGTCTCGTCGTATCGGAGAGTACGGTCGCCTCAGCGATGGCACCTTGAGAAAGCAAACTGGTTCACGAGGACAAAGCACCGGAAGCACGGTGAGCAGCAAGAGCGGAGGGCGCGACTCCGGAGGCACTGCTAGCAGCGAGGCGTCCACGTCATCGTTGCCTCCTTCCAAAGCGAGATCCATACCTCGTCCGAGCAATTACCGCATTCAGTTTTAATTTATAATGTTTGGAATCGAGTTAGTCTTCCTTGTTACAAATATTGGCTTTCAAAGAGATGTTCTCTCAAAGGAGTGTATAACTCCTTGTAGCGTATAAAGAGTAACTCGTGGGATATAATTTTCCATACTTTATCTTCCATTTATCAGAATCTTCCTTATCAAACGTTGATACAGATGCTTATTCTACTGTCTTAAGTTTTCTATTGCATTTTCAACGAACGACGGAAAATTTCTTTCTAGTGGATGTCAGAGAGGAGCACAGCAGGGTCGAATGGTTAGATGATCGAATGGAAAAGAGCGGTGAACGACGAATAAAATGGGAGGTGGATTAATGAACGAAGGCAAAAATCAAAAGCGTTGACTGGTTTCGAGAGCGTCCCCACTTCGCCCTTCAGCAGTTCACATCCTATTTAGAAGTCCTAATATACGTATGCTCGAGTGATACGTCTACACAGCCATAATATTAAACGATGCGTTAGTTCCCTTTATTATCATTTAATAACGAAGAAGCGAAGCCGATCGCAACGACATAGCGAAGAATCACAATATATCGTCGCGTAGCGATAATGCATGACCTAGTCATTACCAAAGTAATTTCTGTAATGAAAACGGAATTGATTTCCTCTCGTTTCGTACGCAACTACATCTAGGAACATTGCGGCCTTTTGTTCAATAATAATATTCGTATAATAAACGCGAAAAAGTGCCTTGTTAAAGACTGCGTGAAAAAGAAATACACGATCGGTACAACTAGGAATAAGAGTATACGTTCGGAATAACTTTCGGAATTCTGAAGGACACGGAACCTTTGGATAAAGTCAATCGCGTGACCCTTAAGTGGTGGACGCGTTATTTTTTGAACGTGTATTTTATAATTTTACTCTTTCGCCAGGAGTATCGCATTTCTGCGCGTGCCTTATGAAAACATATTTCTTTTCCTTCTCTTTTTTTTTATGTATCTTTAAGATCGTTTCCTGCTGGAAACGATATAAAGATACAAAACGCGAGATATCCAGTCAGTTTCGCTTTTCGATGGAAAAGTGAAACTATGGTAAGGCGAACGAAAATTCGATTTGTCCGGATGCACAGCAAGCAATTCGACTAGTATATATATATATAAATAAATAAATATATATATATATACATATTATATATTTTATATAATCACATTTTCGTGTGTACGTGTCTCGATTCGATGATTTTGAGTGTTCTTTTACACCGAGAGAAATTACGTAAATCGTTAACGGTGATTCGCTTAATTTAAGGTGACATAGTAAACGTAGCGACGGTGATGAATCATACGTAATACTTAGAAATAATATATTTCACGATGGAGCAGTTTCATAAGCATTTACATTTTGCCCCCAAGTATCGTTCAGCCGGTCGAAAGGTACTTTGCTCCCCCTTGTCCCGCTTCATGGTTTTAAATGCATTTCGATTTTAATATCAATGAAACTCTTGACGATAGTAATCTCGGTCAATGATATTCACCTTTTAGGCAGATTATTTTTACGTCGTATTTCTTGTTTTCAGCATATTCCTTTCATAGACGTTATTTAAACAGTGTAAGATCAGGCTACATTTAAATTGAACTGATTGATTACAAATCATAGTCAAAATATTGTGAAGTTCCGGTATAGCGTACATGTTTTGTGTTTTTATCTCTCGTGTATTAATCATAGGAAAAACAAATATTACAAAAGGAGTTATGAAAGTGATAAACCAGTAATAATTTATGTTGCTAGCAAGTTGAACGCGTCACGTTGCGAATTTCAGCCTGATGGAAAGGTTATCATAATCTTCGTGATTAGTATAGGTACTTATAAGACTGAAAAAAGTGAATACCGACGAAACAAATTTTCTTCTTCGCTATTTGCTACCACATGTTTTCTCTCTCATCCCGTTTCACCCTATTTTCTTCCCTTCGCGCGTGTGCACGAATTTACATCTACATACAGCCAGGAATATATGTATACAGACATAGCTGAAGTTGATGCATGTTCACGAATATTCATGTGCATTAAAACGTCTATTGTTCGCGATACGAGTTCCTTGAAGACTACAGGGATATTCGTGGTAAATATAGCGGAAATTTCATTAGCATTCTCTGTAATCCCTTCGACGAATGGTATGTAGCCTGTTGAAAGAAAAAAAGAGAGCAGAAAGAACGGAAAGGAAAGAAAGAAGGAAAAAATAGAGGGGAACAAAATCTCTGGACGTGTGTAACGTCGTTGTCTTCGCAGAGACGTCGAAAATTTTTAGGACGAATCGTTTATTTTTGTCTCGCGCGAAACAAAGAGAAAAGAAGATGATAAAAAGGAAAAAAGAAGAAAAATGCGTAGAATGCCAAAGCAAGTTAGGATGCCGCACACTACGATTTATAATGACAAATATGTTCTAATATAATTTTAGCGTATTTATTTGTTTTCGTTTTTGTGTTAATTATCTATTTTACGTATAGGGTGAATTTTCTATCAATTATTATTTCCCGTGAACGTTTTAGAGGGGAAGGTTTATCGTGCAGCTTCCGTTTTGAAGCACGCGGTCCTACGTAAATGGTAGGAGAATTTAGAACCGAGTGACGACTGATAAAAGACTCACCCTATATACGTAGGGTGTTCATTAAGATACGATATGTTTAGAAAATGAGAGATCTCTGATCTAATTCGCACGTTTGTAATAAGAGTTATACGATCCAGTACTTTTCGAATTCGAGATTTTAAGCAGCGATATATATTAAATATTTAAAAACGAAGGTTTTCAACAAGTCTGAAATTTTCTCTGTCTGTAAAGATCTCTATCGAAACGGAAGATAAACGCGTAGGACATAGCAATTTGTAGCAATTTGAAATAAAAATTGACTTACGACAAGCATTGTTTTCATTTCATATTACTTTCACAAACATTTTCTTTATTTATATACATTCGTATACAAAAATCATTGTCTTCTACGATATGGATATATCTCCTAAAATTGTTTACAAACAAAATTTGTAATCTCAGAAAATGAATATCTTTTTGTATCACTCTTATCGCAACCACGACATTGTAAATGGTATTTATTATCTAAATATTTATTCCTATTTAAATTTCATCGTAGAGAAGATCTTTTTAATCGAATGTTCTCATTTTTTGAATATTTCAGATCTTGTGAAACATCCTGTATTTGTAAACGTAATATATATTCTATATAATACGCTTATCGTATTGTTCTATCACCCTCCTTTCCAAATAACGATGTACCAGTCACAGGAGATAATTATCACGCGTGGATTTTGTATTGTTCAAGTTATAACACACGTTGATTGTGATGTAGAACATAGAGGATATGCGAACTGCGACTGGCGTACGATTTTTTTTTTTTGTTCTCGAAATGAAGATTTGCTCTTTTATACACGAATATTCAAAGATCTATGTTCAAATACGTGAAATGTAAATTTTACAAAAAAAATCGACGATTTGGATTATCGATGATTTTTAGTAGGTTGTAACTTTTTATTGATCTTTGCCATAAAAAGATTGCTCTATGAATATTGTAAATAAAGATAACAATAAAGGGAAACATTTTGAATTTTGTCGCTAATATATTCTCATTGATTTATTTATTTAAAATATAAACTTTTAAAGACGAGAGGAGATACCATTGTTTGTTTCAACTTGTCTTTCCTCTGTAACAAAATATGGGATTCAATCATTGTCAGGCTTAGCTAAATTACTTTAGTTAAAACAACGAATAAAATCGATTCATAAATAAAAATAGAGGTTTTGAGAGTCGTAGTAAAGTCTCCAAAATAAACAAAAAGAAAATCTTTTGCTTCTAACTAATAACCAAATACCAAACTTAAAGACAACTGAATTAATTAAAAATTTTTAGATAAAGATTATGAATTATTTAGAGTTATAATTTTTATTTATATCTCTAAAAACATGGAATAAAAATTGGAATGATTGATAATAAAATGTATCGAGTGATAAAATGACGAAGACTTTTAGAATCATAGATCACTTACAATATTACAGTAGTATTTTGTAATATAATATTAGAATCTCTGGGGACGGCTTGTTACATTTTCATTTCTAGAAACAATGCACTTTGTGTGCATCTGATAATTATTACCTTGCAGCAGGTGGCTTGAAAACTCTCATCTTGGTCTTTTTGAAAAGTTACAAGCAGCGAATGATTTGTAGTTAAGATAGATAAATCCTTGTCGAGAAAGAGAGAAAAAGGGAGAAACAAACTTTAATCTTCCTGGCTGAAATATTTATTTCTCGATTGAATATATTGCATATAAAAGATTATGTATTTGCGTATTTAAGATAATTAATATTTTCCGAATTATTCACATCACTGATATCAAGCAATTAATAGAAGATGTTACTTCATTAAATTTCTGTTTCAAATATTTGATGCTTATTTGCATTGCATCCATTTATTAATAAACTGCATTGCTTAAAATAATATGGAAATATTGTTATTACACGAATATATTCGTTGTTTTCCAAAATATAGAACGTTTATATAAAATGTAATGCAATTATGTTCTGTTTTCTTTTTTCTCCAAGTTCTTAAATAAAATAAATTTTTGGTATTTTAAAATGCCATCACCGTATCTGTAAAATGGAAAACACTTTCATTGCAAGATCGAATATTTTGTTGAATAAAGGATTTATTTTATACCGTGGCTTCTGGGTTACAGTTTAATTTACGTTCCTTAAAAGATACAAGTTGGAATTTCAATTACGTTTTTGTAATTTAGTTCTCTACAATTCCTATATTACGTTGTTGAATGTAAATTGAAGAAAGAAAAGTAGGTGGTTATAATCTGGTTAAAAAATGAATAATTTTTCTGTGAAAGTTTAGGACATACATAGATTGAAACCAGAAGTTTGTTTATTAAATTCTGCACTGCTTGTGTGCACGTATGCACACCAGATGTTGAATTAGACTTTATACCGGGTGACACAACTGAACAGTGTTCATCTGGAAAGCCACATTGTACTACAGAATTTGTTAAACAGTTCTGCGTGTAATATACCTGAAACTGTATTTCAAAAAGATCAATAATTAATTTTATTTAAATGAAAAATCATGCCTGTAAGACGATCTTTATTATAAAGAATTTGTACCTTTATATAAATAATCATTAGATGTAAACAACTAATTGTACAAAGGCAAAAGAGCGTAATAAATTAGTTATAAAATACTCGATAGTAGAGAATATTCAAATTTATATGTATTAATACTTCAGAAATATGTAATATTTTCAAAGGAAGAGGAAGAAAGAAAGTCTATATAGTTTTTGCGTTAACTGAAATCTGTATCAAAATCTTCTAAAATTACTTCTCCCGCTATTATAATTTTTTTACAATGATTTTTAAATTCATCACATTTTCTATCTAATCATTTCTGATCCTCGGTTTTTTCTATTATCGATAAACTCGTAGTCATTCTCTGCGTTAAATTTATATTTTCCATTCTTCGTGTAACTCGTCAAGTTATTTATATGGCGCGCATATACGTTTCACTTAAAAAGCGATACTTTTCTCTGTGCACAGATAGACAGTTCGAAAAGATTGCAGGAGCAGCGAAGGCGAACGGAGGATCCAAACAATCGGTTCACCCTCTGCCCGTAGGATCCACGGTATCTTGACGACGTTTTCCGTCGATTTTCCGCATCTGCGTTGTTCTTCTCATCCTCATCGTGTCAAGTGCTTTGCGTGCGCACTGCGCTCACAGGCAGTAGGGGTTGGGAGGTGCAGTTGGATGCTGATCGTCGGTTCGCTCGTGGTTGCTCGGCTTCGCTCGGCAATCTCCGTGGATCTCTGCGGGGGCAGAGGCCTCCTTCCCTTTCGAGCAATTCCACAGTGTTCACACTCCCGCGTAGGTGTGCGGTGGTACATGCCGAGTTTTATTTCATCGTCGCGCGATCCAGTGATGAGTACGTGTTCGTAGCGGCCGCCCTTAGATTACAAGTGATAACGCGAATTGCCACGTTGTTTCTCGACGTGCAATAAGTGACGCGCACGGGAAACGAAATAATAGAAGATCTTTGGAAGATTGACAACGACGGAGCACGAGATTAGGAAGGAAAAACAACGAGCGTGAATGGAAACCGGCAAAAATAAGGGTGCGATCGGTGTCATCGATGTTCGTGTTCAGAAACGAACGACAGAGACCGAGAAATAAAGCTGATTCTCGCGTGGATACTCCATCGAGCGATACTGGTTTCGGAGCTGTCGACGGTCGACGAATTTGAACGTAGTGATTCCGCGTCCTTTGACAATTCACCTGTTACAAGTGGACTCGCGGTGCAGTTTAACTCTCCCCTGCCTTCCCCACCACTCTGATTGATCGATCTCTCGAACGCGTCGATCGCGAGCTTCCATACTATTCGTATGACGTCCTTCTGTCGGATATGATTACGTCTCGAGCGTGTCGAGAGGAAAAAGTGTACCGAGAAAGCAGCGACAAAGGCGTTTGTAATTTATAAGTCGGCGGAGTGCGCGTACCCGTCGGTTGCTACGGAAACATTGTTTCTTGATATCCCACGGTACACGATTCTTTCGAGAGATCGTTCTGGATGTGATCTTTTCCTTTCGATTATCTCTCAGCCAATCAGACACGCTTCACCACGATTATCAAACTTTTCGATCGCGATAGTGCTACCGATTCTCGAACACAGTGACGCGTTACGTCTCAACGTTCATTTTGAATTGAATTCGAATTGAAAGAAAGTGAAGAATCGAGAAAAGTGTTATGTGAAAAAGACGAAAGGTTAAACGTAAGGAGAAGTACTAACAGATGACGATTTCTCACGATATTTGTGTTTTGTATACGTGATAGCAGTTCGGTTTGGTGGTAAACAACTGGTCAAGTGAAATCTGTGCGAAACAAGGATATCGTCGAAGAAGTTACGTGCTCATTGGAAATACGTACTTCTTAAATGTAAAGTTAAATGCGGGTATCGAGCGTGCGATCGATTTATGTTGATATTCGTTGTTTCATAGCGAACATTTTCGAATGTCGATTTCACGATAAGTAACGAAGGTGTACTGTGCGTGTAAACTGTGAAGTGACTTATTTTCTAGAACGAGGTAAATATACGCGTTCGGAGTGCGAGTGGATGGACCATTCTGTGTTTACATACGTTCTATCGTGTTCGGTGTGTTCATCTATGTTCCTGTAGCGGATTCGTTCTAACCATGAAGGAGTACGGAATGAAACTGTCACCGATGAGGCTGATCCTGATTTTCACCATTTTTTCCACTGTGACCATCGTGAAAGGTAAGTGTCCAATTGTAGACAGTTCTCAAACGATTTTCGATAAATCGTAAAATCGTTGTCGGTGTACGTACGGTGAAATTCGCGGATAGGAAAAGAGCTAAAAGTTCGCATTGCCATATATTTCGAAATTTGAAAAGGTGTAGGATTGTATATTAAAAAATCTGCAATATTTCAACAGATTAACTGAAAACTACATTTTTTTATTCTTCTTTTACTACTTTTAATATATTCGATGTGAGTCTTTCGAAATTGAAAATGGCGTTATATTAAGTGTTATATCTACATAGAAGAAATTAGCGATATTTTAGTAAAATAAGCTACCTCCTTTAATTCTTCTTTTTTTTTTTTTACTATTTTTAATACTTTTGGCGCGGATCGTGTACAATTAAAAATGGCGGTATATTAAGCGTCGTGTCTAGGGAATAATTAGCAGTGTCTAAAAAAGTAACTGAAACCTGCGCTTCTTCCTCCTTTTCTTCTATTTTTAGGTATTAATTATGATACAAACATAAAATTTTCCGCTTTCCAATTGCAAACAAAATACAGACACAAAGTAAAATGATCAGAAACGTTGTAGAACGAACATAAGCGTTCATAGTCCATAGTAATCGAATTCTTTACAATCATATATCTGCATTCATACGCCAAGAAAATGAATTTCACGATTTTTTCAATTTTCGATTCTTCAGTAAGACTCTTTTAATACGTTAACTGCTAAGCGAATTATCATTGAATTGAATGCTGAATCTACTATGCGACAAACATTTTAACAATTTGAACACGTGCCTTGACACATGTGTCATCTTCGCTACATATTCATGTTAAATAATATTCTTACCTTTAGTATCCGATCATCAGCGTAAATATCTACTATTACAATGCAAATATTAATTTCTTTACAATAGGTTATATCTTTTCTCCCTTGAAACAAACTTATGTTCTCTTATATTATGAATATAAACTATGAGGATACACTTTATCAGGATCCTATTGCACAATAATTCACCAGATAATAATATCAGTTAGTTGGAGGTTACAAGTTATAAACTTCATTTTTCCAATTCTACAATTTTAGCTGACTTATAACTACATGCATAACTTGATCTGTTTTATTACCAACCTTATGAGTGTAATTGATTAACTTCGATAACTTGCGATTTGCGACGTGTAAAGTTCCACTAGGGATATTAATTCGTGCAAAAGAATCTAGGAAATCATAGTTACATTTTAAATATTTATTAAAAGTTGGCAATTTTTCAAATCAATCTGAAAAGGAACGTGTTCAACGCTATTCTAGGAAGACTCAGAGAGTACCATAAAAGTCGACGCGCTGTTTAAGGTTGTCGAAACGCTATCTTCCAAAGGATATAAATAAGGACTACAAAAAAGAACAAAAACCAGAAAACTAGCAACTACTTCAGAATCAATGTAAACTATTTTGTAGCACGCGACGGTGGTATCACGACGGGGGTTAAACCTTCGTGGAAGTCTTTTATTATACTTGCCTCGAAATTACGCTAAATTCTGTCAGAAAAAAAAGGTCGAACGGGAAAGAAAGGAAGAAATAAAGGGAAGAGAAGAGAAGAAACGTCCACGCGCTCGTTAAGTTATTAAGCTCCCACTTTGGCTTAATTATTTCGATGAGAACCTTTTTGAGGAGCAATTAGGTGTTGAACCTGATTTCCAACTAGCATGCATAGGCGAAGTCCAGAGCAAACGGTTCTCGCGCACGGAAACTCAACCGATTGAAGCTCGGCGTGCGATAAAGAAAATACACGGCGGGAATTGGATCTGGCAAAATTGCGCCAAAAGGCGGCCATCCAATCATTCAGCTGACCAATCACTCGATAAATGGAACCACGACCTCGTGTCCACGACGAATGTGGATCGAATTTTTGTTTTTCTCCCCACTTTTTTTCCCTTCTCTCTCGCTCCTTCTCCTCTCGTTGGCGTTGTCGTTATTGTTTCGTTATTATTTGCATACAGCTTATACGGATTTTCGTTGTTTATCGCGTACCAGTGTCTCCCTTTCGGGACTTGATAGCTTGTAAACGAACAACGCGTTTTGTTTACACCAGTCGCAATACGTAGAGTATTATGTAGAAGATGAAAAACGTAAAAGGAGTTGGTTTTTCTTACGCGTTTCTCCATCTAATCTTCTCTAATCTCGAGGAGAGTGTTGATATTTTTTTTGTACTTTGGCTCACGTTTACGTATGATAGATGCTTAAGAATCCGAGAATTAGTAGAAAAGGTTTGATGCTAGAACTACCAAAGTGTAATTTTTCATAGACATTTCATAGATTGGATCGTTCACAGGAATTTGAATAATTTTTAGTAAAACATCTGGATGTTATATTTCCCTTGGTACCGTATGTATACATCTCTCCAATTTGTATTGTCCAAATTTTCGAGAAGAGTATTTCCTATTATTTCTTTCCGGAAGTCAGATTTAGATGTGATTCTGTGATTGATCCTGAAAATATGCGTGTTTTACTATCCATAGTCGAGGTTTTGTATTCGAGCAGAGGGTAAGGTTGATTTGACAATTCGAGAGATGATTTATCACACGTCCTGGATCTCGCACGTCAAAAGATATTTTATTACCGTTGTGAACGAGAGGTATGTACGCTCTATAGTTCCGACATACGTGAACTTGAATAATATGATAAATTACACCTTAACAAATTTCTTAGAACAAACCGTTTCCTCTACTCTGTCGCTTCATTATCTCAAATATTTCAATATTCGTTAGAGACGATAAAATATATCTAGTGAAATGGTTTTTGTAAAACCTTAGCTGAATAAATGCAACAAAATAATATATACACACCATTAATATTTTTTTTACCATAGACATGGTGAACCACGAATGATATAACTAACAAGGAACGATCTTCGAACGAAAATGTGGTCAGTTAAGGCGGAGATTGGTTAAGCAAGGATCGGATATGAGGTAATCTACCGTAGAACTATTTCCTCATAATTCTGTAAACGCGTCATAGCGGCTAATTAACCGGAAGACGCGACGTGCATTTAACCAGGGGATCGATTCGTTAATTGATCGCCATGAATCCACATTAAATTGCTCGGTTTGTCATTCGATCGGTTCTCCCAATGATGTTAAACATTGGAAAGCTGTCGTTCCAATTATATACGGAGTTGCATGGAAACAAACGAGGCGTACGCGGAAAGTTATGTTCGTATCGCGAATTTTCACCTCGTGTCTGGCGCATGGAGCTTTTCGAGTTTCGCATTTTCTATAACGTACACGACAAAATTTCACGATTTTTTCCCGGTCTTTTCTTTCCTTTCTCGTATCTTTCTCCCTTTCTTTCTCTTGAGTGAGGGTGCACTTCAGGGTATCTTCGACCAGAACGAATTACAATTGCAGCGCGAGGTTCCCTGACCGAGGACGAACGTGCCAACGGAGACGATGTAATTCAGAGATGAGATTTTCGAAGCCGGTTCGTCTTCTATCTCTTCTTTCTCACCTTCTCCATTTTTTCTCATTTCCCTTTTTGCCGCCGCGTCCGACGATTTTCATATTTCCCTCGATTTCTCTGGAGG
Source organism: Bombus pyrosoma (assembly GCF_014825855.1). Lineage (NCBI taxonomy): Eukaryota > Metazoa > Arthropoda > Insecta > Hymenoptera > Apidae > Bombus > Bombus pyrosoma. Next base: position 9,463,120 of record NC_057780.1, on the reverse strand, counting down.
TCGGGATTAGCGTATTCCGATTCTGAATTTCGTTACCATCTGATTTTTACTGGGTAGCCGGTTGTAATTACCTAATTTGGCGGATGGCACGGAGCAGGAAAACCCGATGGGTCGCGCAGAATTAAAGAGATCACCACGTTTCGTGGAAATAAAAACGAAGAAAAGAAGGATGCTTCTCCTTGCGGATTTTCCTCTTTACGGTTGGGAATTTCGAAAGGATGCACCGAGGCTGAGAATATCCGGAAATATTAAAACTCACGGAGCAAACGCCACGGAAAAGGGATGTAAGCGTTACGAGATTTAAAATTGAAATAGGTTTGCTCGATGTATATTAAATCGTTTCGGGAATTACATCGAACTTAAATACCTTTCAGGATAAATTGCTGACTAAATATTCCCGAACGCGATATTTTACACGAATAGTTCGTGCCGAGAGAGGATACGAGGACCTTTAAATTTAGGATATAGTTTACCACAGGACCGTCATTTTTCGTTTATAATCGAACGGTTCGTAACAAGAATGGTCTTTGTCAAATTTTTAATTTCGTTTGGCTAACGATATTATCAGGTCGCACTTTATTATATTCTTTTACCTATACTTTGTGTCCTTTTTTCGGTTATGCTATTTTTATGAAATATTGTTCTCTATCTAAAAAAAAAAAAACGTTGCTTTTCAGTCGGTTGTTTTCTCAATTATTACTTTACCTTATTCATATGCCATACTTGTACGATCGTTCATCGATTTATATTTCTTTTAATTGATAGTATGACGTCAGTATGGTGTAGTCAATGGTTTAAAATCTACGTTCGTCGTATAACGATAGAACTGTCGTAAAACTCTTCAAGTAGTCGTTTAGGTAATACACTTATTGTTGATATATAGTAACGATAAACGCTATTCTTTCATCGTTAGCTTATTATCTATAAAACCGATGACTGATAGACACTAAATGACAAAGAACGTCAAACTTTTAGAATAATAAACGACCAACGAACAGCAAACAGTTAGCTAACTTATTTAAGTATCTGTTACAACTCGTAACTCAGCAAATAAACCTTCAGAACGAAAACGTACGTAGCGAACGCAATGTACATGAAATGATAACGAATGACAGAAGGATAAAGACGAAATACAAGAAAATAGAAGGATAACAGGCGCACTGCCGATGATAATACCAGGCAGTATCGTTTAATAATTCCTCTGGTGATTCGAAGCAAACGTTGGGAGTGGAACGAGAGCCGAAGAGATCGAACCGTTCCTTGTCGTTGTTGCTCCGGACGAGACAGGTTGATACTCCTCTCCGGCGTGTTCGATGTCGTTCCAAACGGAATTAAAAAAGAAGTTGGCCGTGCAGACACGATGCACGCGCTTTCCTTTCACCGCGCTCGAAAAACGAGAATCAGTCTTTAGCCGGTCGGCCTGTACGAGAAAATATTAAAAAGGTCGACGTTATTGTTCGCCGCATATTACACGTACAGATGCTGGCGCAATGGTCGCTAGGTCGAGTCGAGTTGTTCGTAGGAAAGAATATTAATTACAAAGCGGTCCCTATTTATACATCATTACGGCGTACTCAGAAAAGGGTTGCGGTTGTTATTTGTACGATTCTCTTACAGAGCCAAGTCCTTGGTCCCGCCAAATGGAAAAAGCGCCCCAGTTTATGCGAATCGAATGTTTGCGAAAGAACCAGCAAGGAGAACAAAATACATTGAAACGTCGAGATCTCTCACAGTTTTCGATGTTTCAGCTGTGTTATTACGTTGTTGCGTATGAAATTGATCGTACGGACGAGTGTAAAATCGTTTAAAATCTACTGCTCAAGATACACTCTAATGTACTATTTATTATATATCGGTGGATTTCTTTATTTGAAAAATAAAATAAAAAGGTGGAACAACTGGGAGTTAATTGTCTTAATGTTATTCAGTATTATACGCAAAATAGGAAAGTCACCGTTTCCAGTCATTACAAATAACACAGTTACGATCATATGATCACAGGTGAATAATATCGACAGGAAAAAAATGGCCACAGGGAGAAATCTCATCCATAGCCTTTAAAAGGTTGTTATCGAAGGTATCTTTGTCGATCGTTTGTTGCTTCCACGTGGTTCGTTCCTCTTCCTTTTTCATGGTTTTTCGTTGCCAGCGATCGATTTTCTTGTTAAAATATGGCGCCGCCGCCGAGTTTCGATTGCGGTGTAAATCGTATCTCGTGTTCGCTCTTATCTTTTGTAGATTTAGCCGATGTTTTCTACCGGTGAAAAATAGCGGCTGTGTATCGAGATGCGCGTAGAGAAAGAACGGCCAAGGTGTTTGTTTGTTTGTCTGAAGTTCGTTCGCTGTTTAGTCGCGGAATGAAAGTTTTATTTGCCAGCTCTCGTTATCTCTACAGAGGCGAGGAATTTATCTGAAAATTAATTTCGATACGGACTTTCTCTTTCGCGTGACCGTTTCCAAAGAAATGTAATTGCACGATCATTGTTATATTTCTTGTTACCGCTTCTCTTCTCTTTACCGCGAAGGTTTTTAAAAATTCCCGGTTAATTAACGAAAGCGTATCAAGTTTCAACGTCTCCTTTTTTTCGGCCAGAATCGTTGAGAGCGTGGCTAAATTACTGGGAAAGTGCAGCAAACTGCTGCGAGTATTTATTTCTCATTCGCCGAAGCGTATTTCTCTTCTTTTTCCTTTCCACGAAAATTCACCAATTATATTCGCAAATAATAACTAGTGTAATAGTAATTAAGAATGTTATTCGCTTTGGAGACGAATAAAATAGAAGTAACGACATTTCGCAGATAACAGGAATTTATTTAAAAGATCGAAACACCGTTGATTTGAAATTCCACTTCCAAAGAACAGAGAACAGACTTAAGAAAGTTACGTCTGTGAGTTACGTTTCCTTGTTTTTTCCTCTTCCCTTAAAAGGGAACTATCTTTTTTGTCTGCGTCGGAAATGACACGGCGAGCCTTCGAAATTTAAGGTCAAAGTAAGTGATAGCCGTTAATTAAAGTATTATTGACGTATGTATAATTTTGTGTGCTGCACTGGGTTAGATGCGTAGTAGAGATACTTGTATATGGGTGTCAGTGTGTGGAGGTATGTGTGTGCGCGGCGTCTCGAAAACAGATGAATGTAAACTGTTCAGTCGGTTAACGGTCGGGTATGGAAGAAAGTGGCGAGACGCGTGCAAGTGTGTATCGATGAATATCTTAGAAATCGTCCATCAAATAAATATATAATTATTCTAATATGAATTCCAAGTGTAAATTCAATGTTTCTATAACATTATTTCGGCTATCAAGATGCACGATTCTCAACAAGTATATGTACTATCATCCAGACGATCTTCTTGAAAGTGCATCCTCGAATCTACAGTTTCCTCGACTGTGACTTAATATTCAAATACCAGGACAAAAGTTTATAGTCTCTTTGTTCTTATTCTTACTTTTTGATATTCTCTCCCGTCCGTCATCGTCCATTTTCATCTATTATTTCGACGAACGCGAATATTCGTCGACGACAATCCGAAATTCGTGGATCCGGCGTCGCGTCGCGATCTCGTGATTTATCGGTGGCACGTTGAAAAATTTGTTGCTTGAGTCGCGAATTTCGCGCCATGCGTCCTTGTTTCCGGCTCGATCCCGATGAAACTTTGACCCAATGTTCGGCTCTTTGGCGAATTGAAATTTCGACGGGGCAGTCAAGCTTTGTTGATAAATTGAAAAATTGTGAACAAAGCCGTTCCATTAGATTTCCTTTTTTTTTCGCTCTTTTGTCTACCTTCTTTTTATTTCTTGTTGGAAATCAATTTCGTCTCTTTGGCGGAGGATTCGCGGAGATTGACTCGTTTTCGAGTTTGTTTCGTTATTGGAAGCTTTAGATGGAAATCGAAGCTCGAATGTAGGTTATTAAACGATCGGAATCTTCTTCTCTTGGAGTATGGTAGAAATAATATGTGATAATTCTATAATTGGAATACCAGGTTTGCTATTGTAAAATTAGACCACGTAACTGAGGAAGTTGCAATTTGAATTGATTATGCCGATTTATGCGGTCATTGCTTTGCTTTGAAGCTATTTTAACATTGAACATGAAAACATTAACTTGGATCTCACTCGAACGTTATTCAATTTCGAAGCTTCCGAGTACTTTACGAATGATTTTTAGTAATTCTAAGAACGAAGATCGTTAAGAATCGAACTGTTCTAGAAATAACGTAGAAAAGCTTCATAACCAAAGAAATAGGTTCCTCGTGACTAAAAGGAAAGTTACAAACGATTATGTTAATTTCCAGTCATCTCTTGCGTGGAATAAATTGTAGTTTCTTTGATTAAGAATTTACGAAGACTTCTTCGTTTCAAAGCTTGTTTCTGATTCTCAACCGAGATAGAATAATAACTTGGAATTCAAATTTTTGTCAAGATTATCACATAGATGGTAATTGTTAAAAATCGACGATGGAGAACGTTAAAAAATTTATTAACGCATGCTGCCGATCGTGATAGCAATGCATGTAAATGTTCGAAGAATGCCGAAGCGCCGCGTACAAATTTTATAGACAAAAAGGTGTTCAACTCGACGATCGTATCCCAGAATACGGTGTATAAAATTATGATCGAGATACATACGTTTGAAAAACGCTGGATCGCGAAAATTTAGGATATCAAACTCAATTGTCCATAAAATTTTGGCGTCGCGATAGTGCAAGAAAAATTACGATCCCTGAAGTGTTACGCGATCTGTATGAGAAATTCTGATCGTGATTTATCACTGAAAGTTTTTCTTCCTTTAAGTTTCGACCGTAATCTGCTTGATTCTTCTTCGAGATTGAACTTCGCTTCGAATTTCTTCCTGTCTTTCTTTCCATTCTCTCGCTGTCTTTTACTTCCTCCAAGTCATAACAACGTTGCACACGTTCCTAGTTATTCCAACTCCCATAAATTTCCCAAAGACATTGACTGGTTGAAATATAGTTGGTATATGGAGAATCGTTCAAAATACTCGCAGTATATCGAGAAAAGCTGTTTTAAAAACGAAAAGAATCAAATATCACGAATAAAATACTACGTTCTAAACATTTTAAATTCTAAAGCTAAATTTTATCGATCATAATCTATAAAATAAGATTCAATTCGATTAAAATATCGCAGTCGCTAAAATTCCTAGGACAAATCGATCTTTACTAAAAATAAAAATTTTGTATTAGGTAAGTTATCTTAAAAATAAGCCTAATCCTAAAAATTTGTAAAAATATCAAATAAGAATTGTTTTGGTGAAGAGAATTTGCACAATGCATGATCGAAATCACAGGGCAATTCTGTTTCCGAATGATTCGTAGGTAAAACTGAAGACGCATTGTACTACTGCCCGTTCGAACGAGTTTCTATAGTTTAACCGCTCGTCTATTACATGCGGATACATACGTATAGTTGCTATAACCTCATCCAATAGTTATGGAAATTCGTATTAATTCCGCGGTGATAGCAACATGCCAACCGGAACGTTGTTTCATCGGTGTGCGAGAACGAACGTTCATCTGCAGACGGGATATTCCAATTTTTATTGGCTTCACAGTTTGCCTCGTTAGCATCTGTCTGATTTATAACCGCCAAGTTTGTCAAGAATTAGCTTTTAAATTTGAGATTTAAAAGTTTGCATTTGTCAGCGAGACATTTATAAACGATAAATTTCAATAATTTCGTCATTGGATTTAATTTTCTTTGGTCTTCATTTAGTTTGAAATATCTGCGAGACATGGGAAAGCGTGTGATTTTTAATTATTTTAATTTAATATCGTATTTTTCAATTTGACATCGTTAAGTTTGTTATTCTCCTCGGTTTTAATTCCGCTCGAATTGAAATATATTTACGTTAAAATAAATGTGAACACGTCTGCTTTTACTTTGAAATGTCGCTGGCTTTTTGTAACGTAAGATTCGATGGGAAAACAGGGAAATTTTGTTACTAAAATATTCAGTACAGTCAACGGATTTGACGTGCTATGTCTAGTTAAATAAAAACGAGACAGTATGAAACCGCAAATTTAATATCGCGCTGGCGGCTAGATATTTATTTCGAAGAGTGCAAGGAGGAAACCCTATAAAATATTAGAGCGACTCCGAAAGGAAGTAAAAGTGCAACGAGATCGGAGCGGAGGCGCAAACTTCAACGGAGAATACAATGAAATTTTAATATTTCCCCCGAATTTTCGTCGGTATCAATTTACGAGACTCGTTCTGACTTCAAATAAATGAAACTCCATCGTTCTATTCTTTTCGTCTTGCCGAATTATTTTCAATGCGACTGACAATTAATCATTACCAGTACAACATTTATCTTCCTCTCCACTTTTTAATTTATAAAGTCTTGATTTTCGATGATTTAAGGAAATTGAGAAATATCGAGGATTTTGTGCAAGTAATATTTTTGCTAGATAGAGTATTCATCCTAAAATATTCCCGTTTAAGGTATTCCGGGAAAGAGGAAGCTCGTTTTCAAGAGTGTCCCGGATTTAAATATTTAAGAAGTACTGAATATCATACCTTTTCATTTTCTAGAACAACCGCTATCTTTTTTAGTATTCCTTATTATTACAAGTAAGATGAACCACAAGTCGACAAAATATTCTATTGGTTTATTACATTGTACGTTATTAAACCCTATTTTATAACGATCGTGTAGACATCCTATGAACAAAGTGATATTAATTCTAATTAAATTCTTTTATCACAGGTTGAAGTATCAATTTTCATTAAAATTTTATGGGCAAATATTTTGAAAAATATCTTTTGGAAATACCTACGCGACTATTGCCAAGTTATTTTTACAAACTACACATTTATTCAAAGCTGCGCTTAAAGCAATGATTAATAATCACCCTACGATTAACTTGCTCGTTTCGCAATTAATCACAGAGACCCCATTCTGGCTACTTTTTCACCAGACATAGTTTCGCTCCCAACGAGAAAGGTTAACGATGGTCAGAAAGGAAACGAGCTACTTAGTATACCAAACATTCGCGAGTTTCCCATCATATCTCGTCGATTCCCACCGTAAAACGATACTCGGCGTAAAAATTCGACCGATCCAACGAATTGGTTCAATTTCGTTTTTCGATGATAGTCACCGTTCCTCAAAACTCATCGTGCTATCACCCACGTAAACGTGCGTTTCGGAAAAACGGGCAAATATAGATCTGTCCATAAATTCACCTACACCGAAGGAACTTCTGGACGAACGCGAAACGAATGTTCGTAGAGATTAGCCCGAGTACCTAGAATGCTCATTCCCATTTCAATGTTCGCTCAGCTTTGTTACACCGATGTCTGACGAAGAAATTCTAATTATAAATTTCTCGTCTAGAGCATTCATTCGGACGTTCGATTTCTAATTCGGCGAACAATCTCTAAACGGCGTACAAACGCTCGTTTACACTTGTATCTTGCAAGATATTACTAAGATGGAGGAAGAACGAGCGAGCCAGCGCTCGCTCGGTCTAGACGCGCTCTAAAATAAAACCAAACAGCAAGAAAGAAAGAAAGATAAAAGAACTTACCCCTTTATTCTACTTTGACATCCCTCATCCCTATAAAGCAAAGCTAACAGGGTACTCGCGAAATCGGATAGCTTCGCGTTTGCTAGACGAGAGATCGATACACGGAATCTTGGTTGTTCGGCCAGCAAACGAATGAGAAGTCGCGGCGAAAGAACATAAACCATGGTCGCGTGACAGCCAGTGGAAAGGGACATGCAGAGACACGAGATAATGCAACCGGCTTGGATTACATAGACATTCTACCCCCGCACGCATACGTTGAATCATCCCTTCCTCACCT